>NC_044562.1:130659418-130959418 GCF_007565055.1 Rhinopithecus roxellana
GCAGATGGATAAATTCCAGAGGAAAGCAGGTGCAAGCTTCCCAGGATCCTCTCCCAGGGGAGTTGCAGAGAACACAGGTAATTTCCTCCAGCATCAAGCTGTGACAGCAAATACAAAATGTTGCCAACCTAGAAAGCTTGTACGACACTCAGTGCTGAGAGATTTTACTGGGGCCTTATCATACAGGCAACCAATTCCTGGCATGTATGAAAATTCCAGACTCCCTGAAGGAAATCAGGTGATCAGCATAAATCATATTGTGTGCATAGGCAGTTTAGGTACTGTTAGCTACTCTTAAAAAATAAATAAATAAATAAATAAATAAATAAATAAATAAATAAATAAATAAATAAAATAAAATAAAACAATAAAAAAATAGCTTTACTGAGGCATAATTGACATACAAAAATCTGCACACATTGATTGTATATGTTTGGACATATGCATATACCTGTGAAACCATCACTACAATCAAAGTAAAAGACTTATCTATCACCACCAAAAATTTTCTTGTGAACCTTGTGAATTTGTTTGTTTCTGTGATAAGAATACTTAATATGAAATCTGCCCTCTAAACAAATATTTAAGTGCATAATACAATATTGGTGACTATAAGCATCATGCTGCACAACAGATCTCTAGAGCTAATTCTTCTTGCATGATTGTAATTTCCTACCAACTGAGAAGCAACTCCCTATTTTCTCCTCCCCCCATTCCCTGGTAATCACTGTTCTTTTCACTGTTTCTAGGAGTTTGACTATTTAGGGTGCCTCATATAAGTGGAATAATGCAGTGTCCAGCCGTGCCTGGCTTATTTCATTCAGCATAATGTCCCCCAGGTTCATCCGTGTTGCTTGAAATGGCAGGATTTCTCTCTTGTTTAAGGCTGAATAATATTCCATTGTACTTATATATCACAATGTCTTTACCCACTCATCTGTCTGTAAACTTTCAGGTTGCTTCCATATCTTGGCTATTATGAATAATGCTGCAATAAACATGGGAGTAGAGATATCTCTTCACTATCCTGATTTCAATAATTACTTCTGGGAATGCTGGGAATTCTGCACAAATCAAGATTCTCAGATGCCAGCCAAGGGCAAGCTTGTAAGCAGAACTTTCTAAGGATAAGTGGTCAGGTCTACTTTATATATTTTCTATGGAGCACCAAAGTGTCAGATGCTGTTTGGGAGGATTAAAGCTAAAGAGAATCAAAGACTGTCATTGAATTAAGTGATAAGGAAGTTATTCATGACAGTACAAAAGCAGTTTTCACACAGCGCAGAGTAAGGCAATTTTCCAAGGGTTGAGGCATAATAAAGGGATAAAAGACAGAAGAGAGTCAGTGTAGACAACTCTTTCAAGAAGAGTTATGAAGGTAGGAACAGGGAATGTAGTAGCTAGAAGTAAAAGTGGAGTAAAAGGTGTAATTTTTGTTTTTGTTTTTTAATGTGTAAGTCTGGAACATATTGAAAATCTGGTATGCACAAGTTGGTAGAGAAAGAGGTTGAAGGCACCAGGCAGAAAGAAGACAATCAAACGGATGAGAGTTCTGAGGAGTCAGAGGGAAGGTTGACTTTAGACTGAGGAAGGGACTTTCCTTTCATTTTGATGGGAGGCCAGGCAGAATGGGTGGATTCAAGGGGACAGAAATCTGAGGTTTTCATAGCAAGAAGTTGAAATGATTTTTTTCTGGTAGAATTTTTTTCCTTAAAGACATAGGAAGTTAGATTTCTACTGTGAGATCTATGAAGATCTATGGGTGTGGGTGTTGGAGGATTAACTAAAATGAGAGAGAGTGGAGTAAAGAAACACAGTAGGACTGACAGTCTGCTTAATGCTGGTGACCACAAATTTATAACTGTGATAAATGGCTAATTGGGTCCTTTCTTCAGAGACAGTTCAGTAGGAAAAGGTTGATGTTGGATGTAGTCAGAAGCACACTGTGGTTCAGCTTAGGAAACCATGTGAACATGATGTGGCCTTGAGAAAGCCCTGAAGAGGGCAAAGGTGGGAAGTAGGGGATACATTAAAAAATTTATTTTGACTTGGCTTTCCTGTCTTGTGTCTCAGGATAGACCTAGAAATTTGATTCTGTTCAACCAGTGTTTATTGAACACTTTATATTGTGCCATACACATGTTCTAGATAATAGAGATAGGGACATAGAGAAAGATTATTTTGGATAGTAAAATAACCAAAAGTGTCATTTGCCACAGTATAAAAGAGGTAATTAAAAGAACAAAAGTAAAGGTGATAAAATAATTTCTTATCTGCTCTCCCACAGGTGAATCAATGCTTTATATTATCTGAAGCTAGCATGATACTTTTCCTATATGTTTCTTGTGACAATATACAAAATATCATGGCATTATATAATTCATGATTTATTTTGAACTTTTCTTTCTTCATTATAATGTATTTTGCTAATTAATTATTTTCTTACTCTACAGCCATTCAAGTTTTACTTACTGGGTTTGTTGTTAAAGATGGTGCACATTAGAGAAGCAATGCTGGGAGTTGCAATTTCCTCTATTTTAATAAACCAAGGCTTTAATGAGGTGTCTGGTTGATCCTATAGCCCAGAATTTAGAAGAGAAATCAAGCCTTCATTGGAAAATAAGGATCTAGACTTTACTAAAAATGCCACAATACTTTGGCATTCTGGACTGACAAGAGAACAAAAAGTTATTTTTAACACTCATTTTATGATGTTATTCTTGAATACATAGGCATATTCTGATGAAAGCATTTCCATTTTGAACTTAGAGAAAGTGTTGAGTGTTAAAATAAATTGACGAAGTACTGTAGCATTTCATTTTTATTTCTTATTTAATTCAGCAACCCTAAAAAGGGAAAAATTCTAGAATTGGATGTGCAAAACTTCATATGGAATAAATACATCAACAATGACACTGTGTTTATCCATTTTGCTGACATCATATGAAGTATACTATCACAGATTTATCAAATTGTATTTAACAAATATGTTCCCAAATATATAGTTGTTGCAATAAAATATTTATCTTACGTATACTAAGAACTATGCTGACATCCATGAAAGATGCAAATGAACTGTAGTCTCTGCCACCTGGATTATAGAGTTTTACTGTAGAAAAAAGTAATGTATCACACAGTTTGAGAGGTGTCTAAGACAACATCAATAATACCCTAAATATGTGGCAAAGAAAAGTTTGAGTAGAGTGAGATTACTCTGAACTGTGGGATCCAGTTACTATTTCAAGAAGCAGCATCTTCAGGATAAAGTTCCAGGGTAAACTTTGCCATGATTGAGCTATTTCCAGTTCTGGCTTAATCTTCTCTCACTCTCTCACATGAAAATGCTAGACTTAATGTTACTTAATGCACTAAGGATACTTAATGCTACTCCAAAACCTCATCTGGATTTGATGCCTACATGATTTGTACTTACAACTTCCTCTGCCTGAAAGTCACACCCAATTCTTCAACCTGCTTTTATGACTAATTTCTAGCCTTTCAGTAGCAACTAAAAAATCTCTCACTCAGGGGTGCTTCTCAGACCTGGGTTGGCTGGGTTAGGAAACCTCTTCTCTATATTGTTAAAATATCTTCACTTACTTCTACCTTTTAGGTTCCCTCCTCACTGATAGGCTGCAAACTCTTTGAAGGCAATATATTCCTGGTAAGCATGAGTATACTGTACAAATGGGGGCCATCAGCAGCTCCTAGAATAATGCCTGGTACATAATGGTCTGTCTAAAAATTATCCTATGGTTGAATGAAAGAGAACATTTGATATGGAGAATGCTCTAGTTAAATGGGACATCAACTTTCAATTGTTCCAGAAAAAATGCATCAAAGGCATAATGGTTAACAACACTATGACTTCCTCTATGGCCTGTGAGGAGATAAATCTGATTGCAATAAAAGAATAAACTCGGCTCTGGACAAAACGAGTCCCATAAATTGTGAAAAAACTCTACACCACAGAATTTTGTGGGTGTGTATCTATCACATGCCCATCATTTCTGTTACCTTATTTAATCTGCAAACAACTTTGCCAAATATCTTGTTATGATAACTTCTAGACACTTTATAATTTAAAATTATCTAAATTCTATTATCTACTTGCTCTAATTTGATCAATATTTTATTATAAAAACAACATATGCACATAATGAGCCATTGCCATTTCCAGTTAGCTCATAGGTAGCCTCTTTTAACTACCTGTGTTTTTCAGTTTCTGATGATTAGCAATATCTTAGTAATATCAATATGACTTCATTGCTTGACTTACCAACTTAGGATAGTTTTCTTTTATTTAAGCTATTAGAGACTAAAAATTCAGCTTACTTATTCTGCCATCTGCCAAATATTTCCCCTCATTCTGAATTTCAAGAATTATACTATCATTTTAGTTATGCTGCAGGTTTTAAAAGACAATGTAAATAAAGTAATCTGGGCCTACATATTTGTTCTGTCATCTTGAAACCTAAAAAGACAAGGCAATGTACTTCCCTACACTAATCTACTCCATTTACCACTATCGTACCTACTGTACTATTACTGAAGTATCAAGACTTGTACAATTTTCCTTCTGATAAAATTGTAATTAATTCAGGTATGTTAATAGTTTGAGATTCCACAAATCTAAATGCCAATAAATAGCATTAATAATATTTGGATTATCCAAATACTACTTTTTACAAGAACAAAGGAGTATGGTCAAAACCATGAAAAGAAATCCATAGAAAGAAATATAATTCAACATCACGTAAGATATGCTAATGAGAAGAGAATCAGCCAGCATCAATCAAAATAATTCTCTTTTAAAATTTTCTATCATTCGACATGACGTATTTTGCTTTGCTTTTTCGAGCATCATCTTCATGGATAGCTCTTTGTTTTTTGGAGGATTCATTCATATTTCAATGCTTCTTTTATGATGCAACTGATATCTTCCAGCTTTTGAGTCATCAAATTTGATGAATAAGGTCACTTTGATCTTTCCGTCATTCTTCTTTATGCACTCTTTCCCTCTTCCAGCAGAAGAGCCATGTCCCAGAAAAGGACCTGGATCCTAGGTAGAAGAGAGCTACAGTCAGCCCACAGTGGGCATGTGACTTAAACATATGGGGCCATTTGCTACCTTAACAGTTCTTACTCTGTTCTGATACAGGCTTGACATGTATGGTTGAGAATTTTTTTATATATAATTTTGAATTACTGTTCTAGCATCCAGTGCTTTTGAAGAAAGATTTGATACCAATTTAACTATAATTTCTCTGCTAATTGATTGATATATTTTATCATATTCTTTCAGAAAAGTTTTAGAATCTTTAATAATTGGTGTCTTGAACTCTTCTAAGGATTGTCTAAGTGTCAACTTTGTTTCATTCATACTTCAATTAAATATTTGTCTCTCTCTAGTTCTAATAAATTTCTTCTCTTCCTCCCTTAATTTTTCCCTCTGTGTTCCATAGTCTTAATTGAAGTCTTCTAGCTTTTAAGCCATAATATTGAAATTTTTATTAGAAACAGATCTTCCTAATTTTATATTTTGAATTTCTGTCCTGTAGTTTTAACTGTTAATTTAATTGGAAATTAAATTAATTGCAGTTTAAACAAATTGTCCCAGCCATAACGTAACATCCTATTGGCTTTAGGTTATATGTGATTTCCTCAATTCATTTCTCATTTTTTCTTTTTGTTTTATTAATGACATTTCTAGTGTAAGTACTATGATCTTTTTTCCTAGAAGTCTATTTGCAATGAAGATAAATATCTTTTCAATTCTCTTTGAAAATAAAAATTGAAATAAAAAATATTACTTTAACTTTGCTGAATTGTATCTGCTTTCATCTTGATCAGTTGATTGGTGTGTTCATTTTGGTACTTCTGTATCAAGCCATTTGTTGTCCTCAAATGCTTAGTTGTCTTTAATTTTCTATCATATTTATGAGTAAATGGTGAGGTGGATGATCATAGATAATTAGAGACCTGTTCCAAGCTTCTGACAAGTCTAATACCTATTTTTTTTTTTTATTAAAATGATCAAAACATCCTTCTTGTAATTGAAGGACTGACAGCGATGACTGTAAGTCCTGGGTGTCGGGACAAGGTGAGCTGGCTTTCAGGTTTCCTATTAGGGTACACAGATGGGGTGTAGGTAGCAAACTGTCCTTCTCCTCTACTGAAAGAAATGTGCTTTCCTCTTAAGATACATACCCGCCTTAGGAATCCTAACCTTACATGAATAGGTTGTTCAAACTCAATGGAAAAGTCTTTTTCTAGTTTTAGCTACAGAGGCAACTCTACAGCTCTCTGATTTTTGGTATATGTAGGTTTGCTTAAATTTAAAAGGATCAATTGGCTTAGTATTCATATAGACAGTTTAAAAATTATTTATTCAGATTATTACTCTACAACCCTTTGTACTTTCCCTGCCTAAGGATTCTGAGCCTGGGTTTTGCCAGGGTTTTGCCATTCTTTCCAGGGTTTTGCCAGGAAGTTCAGCTTCTACTTTTTTATTTTTATTTTTTTGACTGGTCATCCAGGCTGGAATGGAGTGGTGTGATCTCGGCTCACTGCAGCCTAAACCTCCCAGGCTCAATGGATCCTCCCACCTCAGCCTCCCAAGTAGCTGGGACTACAGACACATGCCACCATGCCAAGGTAATTTCTTGCATTTTTTTGTAGAGACAGGGTTTCATCATGTTGCCCAGACTCATATACGGTTCCAGGGCTCAAGCAATCTGCCCACCTCAGCCTCCAAAACTGTAACTTCAATGTAGCCTTCTTTGGACTTCTTCTTTCTATTATGGCTTGCATGTTAATATGGTCCCATTCACTTTCCAAAATGTCCTGTTTCCTGAGATGCTTGGCCTATTCTTTGTATTATTAAGGATGTATTTCATTTTGTATGAAATACAAATTCTTCTTACTAGAATCTCAAACATATTTTGGCATGTGTGTGTCTCAATCTCCCATCATGAACAGGAAGCTACCAAATTTATTTTCCCAAACATTGGAGAAAGCTATGCATTTATTCATTGCTGGATAAAAAATTAAATTGTACTAAGAAATTTAGGCAAAAATGATATAGAAAAGGGAGGAAGGAAGACTAACATTTGCTGATGACATTCTGATAGCCAAGAATTAAATAAGAGACTTTTTTTTTTTTTTTTGCTTTCGTTATCTAATTTGATCTACACAATAACCCTAAGTGGTGTCATTATCCGGTTTTTAAATGTATGTCAGGAAATTCAAATAAACCCAGGGAGCTCAAAGAGTTTAAATAAATTGTCCAAGTCGAATCATAGGACTAATAAATTGTAGAACTGATCCTGGGCATGTCTAGCTCTAAATCATCTGCTAGTTGCTTCACAGCATGCTAAATGACTTTCAGTGGTTTACTCAATGCCGGAACATTGTTAGTTGTTTCTAAGTTATTACTGTTGTTGTTTTTTTGAACAGGAAAATAACACGTGAAATATTAGATTTTATTTGCAATCTTCAAACTCAGAGAAATTCTATATAAAGGGAAAATGTATTTTAAAGTACATTTTCAGACTAGCATAAACAGTAGAATATACTGCATCCCTTTCACTGAAATGCAACCAGTGACACGTGTTTTCCCTCCCCATAACTGGATTATGCATAGATAGTAACAAACATGTATGTGTTAGTGTTCTTTAACGACAAATCAAGGCTAAAACAAGAGATGCTGTGATCTGGTGCCCATAGACTATGAGACAGAGACAGTGAACTGGGAAATGTAGTTCAGTCTTCCCCCAAAATAGTCTACATGCCAAAATAAGGTGACAAAGGCTAGTTCAAGTGTCATGGTCTTCATTCAGTCAAGAAATGCTGTGTTTCTTTCTTCCCCAGTGAATTAGGTATATATGACACTCTCAGTGTATGTGGATCTATCAGTCTATCTTCATCCTATATGATTCTTCCCATAAGCAATGTGAGCTGAAAAATAGCAAAAAGCAGTAGAAACAAAGAAGCAAAGAAACCCTTTCTGTTAGATGGTTTGTGAGGCAGAATAACATTAGGTTTTTCATAGAAAAAAATATACTGACCACATTACTGGTCAACTTATTATTAAAGACTTCTCACAATCAAAAACAAATCTTTGCTGTTTTGATATGGCTGAGTTAAAATCTACTATATTGCTGGGGTTTTTTCATTTATTCAATCTATTCTTGCTTAATTTTCCCAATTTGGTTGAAGAATACATGTTTTTTATTTATTTATTTATTTATTTATTTATTTATTTATTTATTTATTTTTTATTATACTTTAAGTTCTAGGGTACATGTGCATAACCTGAGAGAAACAAGAAATGGGGAAAGGATTCCCTATTTAATAAATGGTGCTGGGAAAATTGGCTAGCCGTACGTAGAAAGCTGAAACTGGATCCTTTCCTTACTCCTTATACGAAGATTAATTCAAGATGGATTAGAGACTTAAATGTTAGACCTAATACCATAAAAACCCTAGAAGAAAATCTAGGTAGAACCATTCAGGACATAGGCATGGGCAAGGACTTCATGTCTAAAACACCAAAAGCAATGGCAGCAAAAGCCAAAATTGACAATTGGGATCTAATTTAAACTAAAGAGCTTCTGCACAGCAAAAGAAACTACCACCAGAGTGAACAAGCAACCTACAGAATGGGAGAAAATTTTTGCAACCTACTCATCTGACAAAGGGCTAATATCCAGAATCTACAAAGAACTCAAACAAATATACAAGAAAAAAACAAACAACCCCATCAAAAAGTGGGCAAAGGATATGAACAGACATTTCTCAAAAGAAGACATTCATACAGCCAACAGACACATGAAAAAATGCTCATCATCACTCGCCATCAGAGAAATGCAAATCAAAACCACAATGAGATACCATCTCACACCAGTTAGAATGGCAATCATTAAAAAGTCAGGAAACAACAGGTGTTGGAGAGGATGTGGAGAAATAGGAACACTTTCACACTGTTGGTGGGATTGTAAACTAGTTCAACCATTATGGAAAACAGTATGGCAATTCCTCAAGGATCTAGAACTAGATGTACCATATGACCCAGCCATCCCACTACTGGGTATATACCCAAAGGATTATAAATTATTCTACTACAAAGACACTTGCACACGTATGTTTACTGCGGCACTATTCACAATAGCAAAGACTTGGAATCAACCCAAATGTCCATCAGTGACAGACTGGATTAAGCAAATGTGGCACATATACACCATGGAATACTATGCAGCCATAAAAAAGGATGAGTTTGCGTCCTTTGTAGGGACATGGATGCAGCTGGAAACCATCATTCTTAGCAAACTATAACAAGAACAGAAGAATACATGTTTATTCTAGTTTATCTCCTTTATTGACTTATTAGTTATGCACCTCTGTTTTGTTTTTAGTGGTTGCTCTATTTTTTGTCCAATAAAACCTTATATGATTATGAAAATGTTCTATTATCTGCACTGCCCAACGCTATTCTCTAGTTACATATGACTATTGGGTCTTTGAAAAGTAGATTTAAATTTAATACCTAATAGATACATACAGCTATCAAATGCTATACCATGAAGCTTAAGGGATTACTATGTATAGTTTTAACTTATCCAGGTTTATCTTCAAATAATATTACTTTACCTACCTGGTGATGTGTGCCTGTAGTTCCAGCTACTTGGGGGGATTCTAATTCTAGCTGAGGCAGGAGGATTGCCTGAGTCCAAGAATTTGAGACTGCAGTGAGCTATAATCACACCACTGCACTCCAGTCTTGATGGCAAAGTGAGACCCTGTCTCTAATAAGAAAGAAAAGAAATTACTTTACCTAGACTATAAGAATCTTATATCTATACTGTAAGTTTAAGACTAGACTAGTCTAGTTCAATTGTCATTATGCATTTTATGTCATAAGCCCTATTGTCATAAGCCCCCATTATACATTGCTATCATTTTTGGTTTAAGCAATTGTATTTTAAAGATACTTTTAAATAAAAAGAAGTACCTTATATGTCCCCACATATTTAACTTTTTAAGTGTTCTTCATTCTTTTGTAAATTTCTACCCAGCTAAAGGACTTCTTTCTTTCTTTTTTTAGTGACGATCTGCAGATAATGAATTGCCTCCACTTTGTATGTCTTAAAAAGTGTTTATTTCACTTTCATTTTAAAAGTTGTTTTGGCCAGACGCGGTGGCTCACACCTATAATCCCAGCACTTTGGGAGGCCGAGACGGGCAGGTCACGAGGTCAGGAAATCCAGACCATCCTGGCTAACAAAGTGAAACCCCATCTCTGCTAAAAGTACAAAAAATTAGCCAGGCATGGTGGCGGGCGCCTGTAGTCCCAGCTACTCGGGAGGCTGAGGCAGGAGAAGAGCATGAACCCGGGAGGTGGAGCTTGCAGTGAGCCAAGATTGCACCACTGCACTCCAGCCTGGGAGACAGAGCAAGACTCTATCTCAAAATTAAAAAAAAAGAAAAAAAAAAAGAAAAAAAAAAAGAAAAAAAAAAAAGGTCTTTCTACTATGTATAGAATTCTAGGTTGACACTTTTCATTCAACATTTTAAAGACGTTGCTCTACTCTTTTCTGGTTTGCATTATTTCTGACAAAATGCCTGCTGTCACTTTGTTCATTTGTATAAATGTTCTTTTTTTCCTGACTGCTTTTAAGATTTTCTCTTTATCATTGAGTTTCAGCAATTTGATTACGATGTGCCTTGCTGTGTCTTCCTTCAGTTTCTTGTGTTTGAGGTTGGTTGAGCTTTTCACATTTGTGGGGTTATAGTTTTCATTAAATTTTTAAAAATTGAACAGTATTTCTTCAAATATCTTTCTGTCTCTACCCTTTTATTGTTTCTCTCCTTCAGGGATTCTAATGATAGATCTATTAGGCTACTTGACATTGTATTGTCCCACAGCATGTTCACTTTAAAAAAATCTTTTGTTCCCTGCATGTTTAATAAGTTTATCAATTTTTTTTAGGCAGGGTCTAAAATGTCACTCATATGATACAGGGTTTTTTTTGTTTTTGTTTTTGTTTTGTCTTAGCTGCTACATTTTTCATCCCTAGAAGTTAAATTTTGGTCTTTCTTTTATAAATTGTATTTCTCTCTTTGACATATTTATGCTTTCCTTCATGTTAATGAGTATACAGAAGACATTTTTAATAGGTATGCAATGTTCTTTTTAGATGAATTCTATCATCCATGCCGTTTTCTGCATCTGTGTCTATTGAATAATTTTTCTCCTCATTATACGTCATATTTTCCTGCTTCTTTTGTGCCTAGTAATTTTGTGTTGGATACCAGACATTGTGGATTTTGTATTGGGTGCTGAATATTTTTTAACTTCTTGAAATACTTGAACGGTTTTTCTTTTCCCCCTGGATGCAGTTAAGTCACTTGTTTTATCCTTTTGAGGCTTGTTTTTGAAAATGTGTTAGTTTGGGATAGAGCACCCTTTATTCTAGGGCTAACTTATTCTAATTCTAAGGTAGGACCCTTTTAAAGACTTCACTTGATGCATATATGTTAAGATATATTTTCATTCTGGCTGATGAAAGCAGTAATTATTCCTGGCCCTGTATAAACTCTGAATATTATTTTTACTGTTTTTTTCTGATGGTTCTTTACTTAGTCTTGGTAGTTTGTTCACATGCATGCAGTGTTCAGTACACAGCTAAAGGCTTAAGGACACCCTCTGAAGATCTTTGGAACCCACCTTCTCTTGAGGATCTTTTATCCCTGGTATTCTGCTCCATAAATTTGAGTTGCTTTGGCCTCCCTGAACTCCAACTTTGTCTCCTCAACTCAAGAAAACTTCAAGCTCCAGTTTGGTTACTCCTATGTGATGGTTAATTTTTTGTGTTAACTTGTCTGGAGAAAGGGATATCCAGATGGCTGTTAAACATTATGTATTAGTCCATTCTCATGCTCCTAACAAAGACATACCTGAGGCTGGGTAATTTATACAGGAAAGATATTTAATTGACTCAGTTCAGCATGGCTGGGGAGGCCTCAGGAAACTTAACAACCTTGGCAGAAAGGGGAACAAACATGTCCTTATTCACATGGCAATAGGAAGGAAAGAATAAGAGCTGAGTGAAGGGGGAAGCCCCTCATAAGACCTTCAGATCTTGTGAGAACTTATTCACTAACATGAGAATAGTGTGGGGGAGCCATCCCATGATTCAATTACCTCCCACCAGGTCCCTCCTACCTCACTTGGAAATAATGGGAACTGCAATTCAAGATGAGATTTATGTGGAAACAGAGAAAACCATATCACATTATTTCCAGGTGTGTCTGAGAAGTTGTTTCCAGAAGACATTAGCATTTGAATTGGTCAACTGAGTAAAGATCACCCTTACTAACATGGATCAACATCTTTCAATCCACTGAGAGCCCAACACAGCAAAAAGTAGAGGAGAGCAGATTCACTCTCTCTTCTTGAGCTGGGACATCAATCTTTTCCTGACCTTATATATCAGAGATCCTGGTTCTTAGGTCTTTAGCCTCCTATACCAACTCTTTAGACTTTATACCATCTCTTTAGATTATGACATCAAGAGCCCCCTGATTACTAGGTCTCCAAATTCGGATTGTTTCCCAGCTTGCTGATGGCAGACGATGCAACTTCTCTGCCTCCATAATTACATGAGCCAATTTTCATAATAAATTAAACCAATCATCTTCTCTCTCCATCCACATTTGCCTGTTCCTCTTCTCAACCTTTTCTCTCTTATATATAGATAGATATAGATATAAATATCTTTTACTAGTTCTGTTCCTTTGGAGAACCCCAGCTAATATACCTTTACTACCATTTTGCCTAAAATCCTCTTCAGTCAATACCTCTCCAGTCAATAGGCTGTGGACGTCATTGGTCTCATCTTGCTTATTTTCTTTCTCTCAGTTGTCACTATTCCTTACTCTCTGCTGCACAATGTCTGAAAACCATCGCTTCACAAATTTTGTCTTAGTTTAAGAAGGCGGATAAATTCAGTTCCTGTTACTCTTTTTTTTTTTAATTGTACTTTAAGTTCTAGGGTACATGTGCACAATGTGCAGGTTTGTTATGTAGGTATACATGTGCCATGTTGGTATGCTGCACCCATTAACTCGTCATTTACATTAGGTATTTCTCCTAATGCTATCCCTCCCCCTGACCTCCACCCCATGACTGAATGAAAATGACTATTTTCATGACTGTGATTTTTACTTACCTCATGCCTGCTTGCATTTGGCAAAAAACAAACAAAAAACAATCCTAGCTGTTAGAATATGTGTGTGGTTGGAATTCTTACACAAGAGCCGGGATCACGCCCTGTAGCTTTTCTGTCCAAACAACTTTACCTTACTGTTTTAGTCTAGCCCTCATGTCTGCGTGCGGTTGCTGCTGCTGCTTTAATACTTTTAAAGGCCCTCAAAATCACAAACTATGCTCAACTCACTCTCTGCAGTTCTTATAACTTCCAAAATCTATTTTCTTCCTCCCACCTGACTCATACACTTTCTGCTCCGCGGTTCCTTCAGTTATACTCACTCTTTGTTAAGTCTCCCACAGTTACCATTGTTCCTGGCCCCGACTTCAATCCAGCCTCCCACATTATTTCTGATACCACATCTGAACCCCATGACTGTATCTCTCTGATCCACCAGACATTCACTCCATTTCCCCTATTTCCTTCTTTCCTGTTTCTCACCTTGAACACACTTGGTTTATTGATGGCAGTTCCACCAGGCCTAATCGCCACTCACCAGCAAAGGTAGACTATGTTATAGTATCTTCCCACATCTACCATTGAGGCTACCGCTCTGCCCCCTCCACTACCTCTTAACAAGCCAAATTCATTGCCTTAACTTGAGCCCTCACTCTTGCAAAAGGACTACGCGTCAATATTTATACTGACTCCTTTTTCAGACTCAGTCTGCCTGCACCCAGGTGAAATAAACAGCCTTGTTGCTCACACAAAGCCTGATTGGTGGTCTCTTCATGCAGACACGTGAGATAGTATGGATATAGGCAGCTTTTCTTTTTACTCATTTCTAGTTTAGTCCACAATAAATCAATCCAATAATCATAAATTTAAAAATGAGATTTATTTTAAAGGTGCCATGCATCTTGGGAGAGAAAAAGAGAGAAAAAGGGTAAACATTGGAGGATATATGGCTTATGTCTAATATCTACATTGTTTTGATGTTACATCCAGAACTTTTACACTTCTTGCCATAGCCTTATTTTACATAAGATGAAGGACATTTTATCAGGAAGACTTCTGCTAAAGTAGTCACTCATATTTGAGATATATTTGAGTACAAAAGACAGTAAAGCAGTGAAAGAGGGGCAGTGGTCCACATACAAGACTACGCTGGTGTTTCTTATAAGCAGGCTGGCTAGGAAATGAGGCCCTCTGTGCAGCAAAAATTGCTTGAGATTAATTTAAGTACCAAACACAATCAATAAAAATATCAGGGCTATATATAATGTGTCGCTAAGAAAGACCACAAACAAAAACTCATTTCAGAGTACTTGCCAGCCATTCAGAGTGGGAAGACACATCTCTAACGAGTCAGAATGGCAAAAAACGCTGTAGTTGTCACTGGCTTTCAGCAAATCATTGGCTTTTGCAGTCTTTAAAACCTAAGAAAAGCTTTGTGCTCATTTTTAAAGCTTCAAGCATTTCAATGGACCGTCTTTTTCTTTATATATGCTATGAAACATAAGTTCTATGTTACCACACATTTATCAACCACTTCAAGCTTAGTAGTGTGTGCTGACTATTTGGATGTATAATGATGGGTAACAGCAGCTTTATCCCTGAATAATTTTATAATATAAAGGGGTTAAGAATTTATGTCCAAATATTCACAATCCAAGTCATGATATGCTAAGCGCCATAAGGATAGTCTGAAGAGGGGTGTCCAGGGGCAGAGATCTCACCTGAATTGTCTCTAATGGATGCCTTCTTGGAGGAGGTAGTTTTGGAGTAGATGACAGAAGGTGGGCAGGATTTTCACAGGAAGAGGTAGGAGTGGATGGTAATTTATTAAGAGCAGAGGCAACAAATCACCAGGTAGTGATTTAAAGGAATAAGTACATAGAAGGCTAAGGGAAGAGGGACTAATGGAAGAAGACACTGGAGAGAAAAGTTGAGCATAGGATTATAAAGAGCATTATATGGCAGGCTGAAAGGTTTTTGTGCAAGATAGGTAGGTCCCTTCTGAGTTCCCATGACAGTGCGTTACACCGCTAGGATTTGATGCTAAATTTACAACTTTACATAATATGGATTTAAAAAACAAAAACAAAAACAAACAAACAAACAAAAAACAGGCTTTTAGGAGAAACTTAAATAAGCCCATATACAAGGAAAAAGACATCATGTGAGTTCTGATGTTCCTTTCACCCCAAAGAGAGATGTATGGAGGCCAAGGCAATGCTGAGCCTGCAGCAGATCCAACTGGTAACACTTTACCTTGTTACTCTCACTTTTTCCAGAAAAAGTATGATAAATTAGCCTATCAGTGGGCGAATTCACAGATTAATTAGTCACATGGTGTCTGAATTCATAGGAAGTGTCTGGAGAAGCCAGATAGCTGGAACTTAAAGACCGTGGGTTCCCTGGTTGTTACTGTGTGACCCCTAGGAGGCCACATGGGAAGCTGAATTTGGACCCAGCAGCTCTCATTGGGACATAGTGGTCCTAAGTTCCAGCTAACTTTGAGAGTCACTTTTTGGATGATTATGCTCATTATACCATCAAAGGATTGGAATTAGTAAGGTTAATGGAGGTTGCAAATTCAAAAAAATTTCTAAAGCCAAACAGAATTTTAAAGAAAAAGGAGGGCAGGGCTTAAGACATATTGAAAAGATTAACAACATTCAAAGTTAAATGTAGCAAGAACCTGCATAACAAAGGTCAAGATTATCCTGACCCATCCGTTGTTCAGATGAGGAGTGAAAAGGATAATAGAGTCAGGATGACTCAATCATGAAAACAGGTAACTAAAAATGTGTCAGTACCATCAGCAGCGCTAAGAAATTTAGAAGAGCTAGTTTGGGTGGAAAGAAGGCAGTAAGTCTGGATTTTAGATATTTTGGATTGGAGCGGTCAAATAGAATCGCTAAACACATTTTGTGTTGTTTTTTCGCCTCAGGTGCACCTCTTTTCTTTTCGTTTCTTTTCTTTTCTTTTCTTTTCTTTTTTGAGACAGAGTCTCACTCTGTCACCCAGGCTGGAGTGCAGTGGCACAATCACAGCTCACTGCAGCCTCCAACTCTTGGGCTCAAGCTATCTTCCTGCTGCACCTTTCCAAGTAGATGGGACTACAGGCATGCACCACACCCAGCGAATTTCTTTTGCTTTTTCTTTAGAGATGGGGTCTCGCCATGTTACCCAGGCTGGTCTCCAACTCCTGGACTCAAGCAATTCTTCTGCCTCGGCCTCCCAAAGTGCTGGAATTACAGGCGTGAGCCATGGCACTCGGCCCATTTAAGTCTTACAATTACTCTTTGAAGTGGAAACTATTATTATTATCCCCATTTTACTGGGAGAACAACTAAGACTTAGAGATATTAAAAATGACTAATTATACCATTCAGCTAGTAAGTAGCAAAATCCAAATGAAGACAGTCTTCTGATGCAAAGCTGATCAACCACTGAGTCAGTGAGCAAATTCCAACCACAAGGTCTATCTGAGAGCAGCCAGAGGCTTTGGTTTATCCACCTAGTCATGGCAGAAGGAGTTACAGGAAGAAGACAAAATTGTTCAAAGGGAAATAGAGATATTAAAAGAAAGACAACCCTGAAGAAAATGTTGGGACAGACCAATTTGAGTGAGTAGTGGGAAAGAGGAAGGAGTAAGAATATGGAGAATGGAGAAATTAGAGAAGACAGGATGTGTGTTATGAAAAACAAGAAACAAAGTTTAGAGAAAAATCCATAATCCACAATGTAAATTGTTGCCAAAGGGGATAACAACTAGAAGGTTATGGGGAACTTTGGGATAATAATGACAAACAAGTAAAACATGCTTATTACGTGTTGGGAACTGTTTTAAGTACTTTACACGCATTAATCATATAGTCATCAGAGCAAGTTTATTACCCCATTTCACAGATAGAAGCTGATGCACAGAAAAGCAACGCCCTGCTAAAATAATTAAATGGGAGGAACTTTGACTGAGATGGCTCTGACACCCTGGGTTCTGGAGTGAGCAAGCCAAAACCCAATACAGAACTTAAAAGAAAACAAAACTTAATCTCAGCCAATCACAGGCATCCTCCTGGACATTAGGTAATGTTGTCTTGAACTTCCTGTCAAGATATTCTAAATAAGACATTTGCTCACACTTTAGCCAACCAAATAATTTATTTTATTTGCTCTTACATTCACTCTATAAAAGCTTCCCCTCATGTCCCTTTTTAGTGCTATGAACCATTTCTAGTTTTAAGCCATCTGATTCATGAATTACTATCTGCTCAAATAAACTCTTTATCTTTTAAAAGCCAAAAGTCACTCAGCTTGTAAGTAGCAGAGATGTGATGCAACCCAGTGAGTCCAATCCAAGTATGTATGTCCCTCATTGTGCCACAGTTTCAGGAGAATGGCACCTGCACTGACCAGATGGTAGCATGTTAACAAATGACTAAATGACATTATTTTCCATCTTGCTATCCAGTGGTTAATGGGATAACCTGGCTTAGGGATCTTCCTTTCTTGCCAACTCACTTTTTAAAAAGCCGAAGAGCTGAAGTCCAGCAAGGGTCAGTGTAGTTGTGCTGCAATGACCACACTGCAGCTTCTGTGGCTCTGGGGACTCCTGGACTCTTTTGACAAGTGATGCAAAGCCTTAAAGGCCAGGATCAGTATTTCTTTGGGAGTTGCTTAACTCCCTCTCCCTTTTTTTCCTGATGTATTTTCCTTCAAAATAGCAGAGAAGCCAAGTAGACCCACATATTTGGTGAGAAGTAGAAGAGAGGATGCTGGTGAAGAACAGAGGTCTGAGTCAGTGTTAAACAAGAGGAGGTCCCAGTGTCAAACACAAGGGCCTTTTTCATTATGAGTCAGGCCTTTGCTACTTGATCTGAGGCTCCGTACATAGAGGTTTAGGGTTAACCTTACCTAACCACAGAGAGGCAGCTGCTGGCACCAGTGAAAAGGAATGACTGCAGACAACACTCATCAAACCTTTGTCTCCACAAGAAGACCCTCTTAGTCATTCCTTACTGTTCCTATTCATTAATTCCTTTGACAAAGGCCATTGATTGTGAGTTTTGATTGAAAAGCTCAGCATTTTTCCTGAGAGGAATTCTACGTTATCCCATTAGCTGGAGCAAAGTGGGAGTGAGGCCATTCTGCAGGCCCCAAAAGGGGTCTGGTTCTGGGGAGGAACTGACCATGATTTGAATAACTTACCAGCTCAGACGCAAAGCCTCAAATTTCTCATCTCTTATGTTGCTGAATTTATGGCTTCTACAGCCTCCCCCACTTGCTCTCTCCTTAAGAGCCCAATTTTTTTCTGCCTTCACCATCTTATTGAAGAGCTGTTTGTCAAGATTCCCAATGATGGAGTCCGGGTACCAAGGGGAGGATGGAAGACCAGGCAGGGGAGCCTTGGTTACTGCCCTCCCCTTGTGGGGAGTGGAGTGCATGTGGAGAGACACTGGTCCTACAAATAAGAGTTGGAAGAATTGAAAGCAACTGTCTGTATCAGTGGTTCCCAAACTTTGCTGCATGTTGAAATCAACTGGGGACCTTTGAAAACTATGGCTGCCTCATTTCCACTCCCAGACATTCTGATTAAACTAGGATGGGATGGGCATTGGAAGTTAGGAAAGCTGCCCAGCTGATTCTAATATGCAGCAAAGTTTGGGAACCACCAGTCTATACTCCAGTTGCCTCCCCTGTCCTAGATTCTTGAAGAATATCTTTGAATGTGTGGTCTTGAGTTGACTTAAGGAAGTCTGGATCCAACAAACATACTTATTCAAGTTGGCCTTGTGGGCTTTTTCCGTTTGTATCTGGTATGGTGTCATACTTATTGGAAGGACCTTTCTGACCCCTCAATCTCTTCACAGAAGTGTTCAACGGTTAGGCTTAGTCAGCTGGGGAGGGAGCTTAAAGGAGAGGCAGCAAGTGTCAGAGTCCAAATCTTTAAGTGCTAAAGGTTGACAGAAGTCCCCGGAGGCAGGTGGTGAAGAATACCAGAACAATGGAGGAGGCGGATAATATCTGTTAAACCGGCAAGTTTTGGTGAATGATAAATAGCAGCTTTGATAAGGATATAGCTTGATTCTAGAACAAAGAATGTTCAGGTAGAAGGGTAATCACAACCATTTGAACTGGCCTGGAAGCAGGAGGAGAGAATCTGGTAGCCATGGGAGATGCATTGACAGCAATTTTCTGGTCTTCGTTGTACTCATTTTGTGTGAATGTGAGTCATCTGTGTACAGAGATAACAAAATTCTAATGAATATTATTATACAACAACATTGGAAATATGTATTTGAGTGGTATCATCTACTGGGTGATACATAAGCACCTAGCACAGCTGGGAAGACTTTGCAAAAGAAGCTTGTTGTAGTGTTGTGTAAGCGAATGAACTCTCCAGTGAGACAGACCTGGGAGAACATGGCCTGAACACTTGCTAGTTGTGTGACACTGGCCAAGTTACATAAGCTTTCTGAGCCTCATTTTCTTTATCTGTAAAGTGAGAATACGGTTTGCTCTCATAATTTTTTTGTTGGATTAAGTAAGATAATGGCATAAACATCTTGTACATTTCTTGGCATATAACACGAGTTCAACAAATACCAGTTGCCTAGACTTCGAAGGAAGCAAAATAATCCTCTCCAGAATACTGAGGATTGTTGAGCTGAAGAATGCATGGGGTATCCTGCCCCTCCCTCTGCCTGCATGATGTCAGGACAGCAATTTATAAAGACAAAAGTCGACCTTCCCTCCTCCACCTTTCCCACCTAAAGATAGGCTGCTTTCTAATGCTTGCTTATCAGTTCAGAGACAGCAGCACCAGAGCATCTAGGAGCAGACTTTACTCTTCCCATAAATTTACATTCCCATGTTTTCCCGCCTTTAGGAAGCCTGAAGATATTCTCTTCTTTATCGTGTTACTATAGAGGATTTATGGCTCTTTGACAAAATACTATATAAGTAGATCCCCCAAGCCACTGCCTTGAGAGAGAAATACCTTGAACTGAGGCCTCTTCTGTGTGAAGTGTACTGTATGCATTAATAAACTTCTCCTGGCTTTTCTCTTGTTAATCTGACTTTTGTTTTCAGGAAGATGTCTCAATTAAGAGCCTATGAGGGAAAGATAGGAAATCATATTCTTTCCTTTACACTTTTCTCTGTCATCTTGTTCTTTTATCTCTAGAATAGAAACATATTAAAATATTTTTATAATATGCAGCAGGTTTAGTATCACTTAAATTTAAAAATATTATAGGTGATTAAATATAATAACATACATAAAAGTGTTTTGAAAATTATAAAGTACTAAGCGACTCTAAGGTATCATTATTTTAATTACATAATTACACACGAGCAGCTCCTATCTCATGGTTCTGCCTATTACTGCCTGCTGCTGACTCTCGAATCTGCATTTCTAGGACAAATCCCTGAAGGCTCCTTCTCCTCAGGGGCACTCACAAGTCTCCACTTTGCATTTCCGTAAATGGACTCATTACCTTCCCTCCTATGTGTTTTCTTCTATTAGTTGGTGCAAAAGTAATTGCTGTTTTGTCCATTGCTTTTAATGATAATTAAATGGTGCAACTACTTTTCCATCAACCTGACACTTC
Source organism: Rhinopithecus roxellana (assembly GCF_007565055.1). Taxonomy (NCBI): domain Eukaryota; kingdom Metazoa; phylum Chordata; class Mammalia; order Primates; family Cercopithecidae; genus Rhinopithecus; species Rhinopithecus roxellana. Next base: position 130,680,252 of record NC_044562.1, read on the forward strand.
CATTGGCACTTTGGATGAAGTGATCCTGTCTGTATTTGTGTGAAGAAGGATCTGTCTGTGAATTCAGCTTAGAGTGGTGGAGTGAGCTGAGGAAGATGACTGAATTAGAAAGTCATAATTTGAAATCTTGGAGGGGCAGAACAGTATATGGTGAAATAATATATTCTGGAACCTAATTGCCTTGGTTCAAATCCCAGCCTCACCTCCTATAAGCTGCGTGACCTCAGACAAGCTTCCAGATTTCCCTGTGCCTCAGTTGCCTCAGCTGTGAAATGGGGATAATAATAAAAGAACTTACCTTACAGGGCTACAGTGATAATTAAATGGCCTAACACAGTTAATCTACTTACAGTACGTTCATTATTTATTTGCTTGATGCTGACTTTATAGCCACATAGTCTCTGCAAAAGTAGCTCAACTTGGAGCCTATTAGCTTGTCCACGAAGTAGAATAAAAATGCTTGCCTGTTAGAGACTGTGATGATTAAGTGAGAAAGTAAATTTGCTGCCAAAGAGTTGGAGTCATTCTCTAGTTTAGTTGACATCAAGGAAGATGGTGCCTGTTGCCCACTGAAGACAGAAAATATAGATGGGCACCCGCTTCCTGCTTCTCCTTTCTGCATCTAGACTGGTCATCTTACCTGGGATTGGCCAGTTACATTGAATTTGGAAGCCATTACCTTGGATTGGCCAGTTACCCTGGATCTACCTTCTATTACCTGGGTTTGGCCAGTTCCCCCTGAAACTGTGCATCTCACATGGGAGCCGGTGAGTCTAGTGTCCAGGTACCTGGGCAGGCTGGTTCGGCAGAGACACTGTGAACAACACTTTCTCACTTGCTGTCTGGCTGCTTCCATTCCCCCATCATGGGGATTCAGAATTAGACTTAAGGAAAGGGCTTCTCACCTGAGCAAAATGAGTGCTGTACATGGTAGGCCTCAGATTACTACAGGTCTTGCAGAGAACCCACACAATAATCAAGAATAATTTCCCTTCTATTTGATACGAGTGTATTTACCTAAAACCTGGTCTAGGTTAACTTGGGTATCCCTAGACTCTGGCTATCTTGTTGCCATAGGAGGATCTCAATCTGTTTGTGTTTTCTGTCATAAGAACTGGGATTGGTATTCATTGTATTTCCACGTGTGATGTGGTCAGTCATACTGGAAAGGGGGCATTTTCCTCCTCCCTACCTGTTTGATGTGCTTACCTCCTGAAGTCCATGGCCAGTATGATGTGGACACACTTTCTTCCAGATAATAGCTGTTTTCTTGCCAAAGCCGCTGCTATATATTCTCTCGGTCACATGAGCTCCACATCCCTGTGAATTTGGGCTGCTTCTTCTCTGTCATTGTCCACACTGTGCTGGTCATCTAATAAGTGGTGATACTCCCTCCAATGGCTCTCTCTTCTGTGGTGTCTAAATAGTGGTCTCTCCACATTCATTGGGTTTCTAGCCATTGCAAAACTACATTCCATCTCCTTAAAGCAACAGTTCTGATGCCTCACTGCAATGATTCTCCCATCGTCCATGTGCAGAAGTGGATTTGCCATGAAGCTAATGAGGCATAAGGTTGAGGGCACTCACTGGCAGGGCCCCTGGCATTATGTTTGTATGGTCATATGTCACTGTAAAATAAATAAAAGTAAGACATTTAACCTAAATAAATTCATACCTCCATGCCTTTCTGCTTTAGTTCGCCCTATGTACACACCGCCTTGTGTCAGAAGGTGATGTCATAGTGTGGATATTTTAGATTCGTGTAACAGGAATTTCAGCTGAGCATATATTACAATCCAGTTTGGTGCCATATATCCTTTTTTGATTCACAGCCACATTGTGCCATCATGCTATTTTCCTGAATTTTGTGATGTTTTTGAAATCTGTCAGCTGTGAAAAAAATTGGAGCATGTTGTGGCTTATTTCCTTACATAAAATAATGTGTTTATTTTTATTTTCTGAGATGGAATTTTGCTCCTGTTGCCCAGGCTGGAGTGCAGTGGTGCCATCTTGGCTCACTGCAACCTCCACTTCCCGGGTTCAAGCGATTCTCCCACCTAAGTCTCCTGAGAAGCTGGGATTACAGGTGCCTGCCACCATGCTCAGCTAATTCAGAGATGGGGCTTCCCCATGTTGGCTAGGCTAGTCTCAAACTCCTGACCTCAAGTAATCCACCCATCTCAGCCTCCCAAAGTGCTAAGATTACAGGCATGAACCACTCTGCTTTGCCCATAATGTTTATTTTTGTACCTAATTTTGTAGCAAAAGTTTTGTGATGGTGCCCCAAATTATACAAGCTGCAAGCTCCCAACAACAACAACAAGAAAGATTCATCCTTGCTCATATTTTTTAAAGAATACACTAGCTCGAGATTCTCATCTCTCCCTTCTGGGCTGCTCATGTATTTTCCAAATTTTCCCAACCTCTACCACTGTGAGTGAGGAACTTCTGCTCCTGCTATTTATTCCTTTTCCTCTCAACATGTCTTACATGGATTTCAAGTCCTGTGTGTCTCTAAACTCCACCCATCCCTTTAGACCCTCACCACATTGCATACCAAGGATAAACATGACAAAGTCACAGTTACTGACTATTTCCAATAGGACAGGTGGTCTGTATACTTTATCTTTGGTTCTTACAGCCACCTGGAGAGGGAGGCATCATTAGGATCATTCTGTAGTTGAAGAAAGATAATCTGCAGTTATTTTTCCCACTGTCATGGCACACAAAGGCCAAGAGCCAGCATTTGCTATTGCCTTGAAGCAGCAACTCTTTAGAATGAGAACTCACCTCCCACCATCAGTCCAGAGTTATCTCTGATCCCTAAAGTGTGATGGTGCCTATCTTGTAAATAACCAATCAGAATCTTAACTGTTTCGTAGACACACTTCTTAATTCCTCCTTCTTCCTCCACCCCAACTAGAGCACAATAACCTGGAAAACTTGGACAAAATTTATGCTTCCATTATATCTCCTGTAGGGCCCATGGCATGCAGACAGGGTAGGGTTTATTAAATCAAGGTACAAATGAAATACTTTATTAGAAAGCTAAAATAAAAGCAGTTGGAGGAAGTGCTCAATTTTAATTCATAAGAGTTAGGAAACTTGAGACTAAGAGTCTCTGATCTAACATTTTAATCCCAAAATAGAAGACAGAAGTTAAATGATGCATAACAGCAGAAATATATTTGAATCCACAATGTCAAGAAATATTAACTAAAAATGTTTTTGGCACAAAAAGTAATTCACTTGTGTCTGGAGACTGACACTTCAGTGTAGGTGATTAGACTGAGTGGAATTTGTAGTTTTTAGAATATAGCTGAAAAATTACGTAGAAATTTTGAAATCAACTTCTGTTCTTCAACCTGAAAATGCGTATTTTCAAAACCCAATCAAGTACAATGAAGGTTGACAAATAAGTTACTCATCAGAAAGATGACAATGCCATTACGGTTTTCTTTTTTATCTCTCTCTTTTTTTTTTTTTTACCTAATTGTCCATATGTTGTTTCATGGAATAGTGGGAGTGAAATATACAAGCTTCCAGTTTTCATTGTCTCTCTCTCTCTCTCCCTCTCTCTCTCTCTCTCTCTCACTCACTACTCCTCCCTGCCTCCTCTCTTACTCCTATTACACTTCCTTCCTCTCTATCCTTCTCTCTTTCAAATTATTAATGTATTAAATTAAATGGAACATTTTGTTTCCATACACAAATGTATCTGTCTCCAAAGGTATCTGTCTCCAAAGAGCATGCTGGGAAAATTTCTTGATAACCTGCTGTTGCTTAGTCATTGGATCACAGAATCTCAGGTTTATTCTTGTAGTGTCTAACATCTTAGCTCTTACGTAGCTCAAAGCATTTCATCAAATTAATAAACATAGTTGTTTAGTATGTCAAGCACCATATTAAATGCAATACATATTTTATTTTTTTAAAGGAAATCCATAAGGCACATATTATTATCTTTACTGTAGAGGAAACATAGGTTGAGATAGTTGAACAATAATTAACATTTGACTGGGCGTGGTGGCTCATGCCTGTAATTCCAATACTTTGGGAGACTGAGTCGGGCAGATCACCTGAAGTCAGGAGTTCGAGACCAGCCTGACCAACATGGTGAAACCTCATCTCTACTAAAAATACAAAAATTAGCTGGACATGGTGGCATATGCCTTTAATTTCAGCTACTTAGGAGGCTGAGGCAGGAGAATCACTTCAATCCAGGAGGCGGAGGTTTCAGTGAGCTGAGATTGCACCACTGCAGCCTGGGTAACAGGGCTGAACTCTGTCTCAAAAACAAATAAACAAATGTGTTAACATTATTTAGGTACTCACTATATGCCAGGTAATGTTCTGAGTTTTATGTTTGCTGACTTGTTTGATCCTCACACAATGCTCATAATAGCACTTACAAGACAGATAGTATTGCTGTCCACATTTTGTAGATGAGATTATTGAGGCCAGGAGACATTCAATGCCATGCCAAGGTCACACAGCTGGTAAGTGCAGACTAGATTGAAAACCAGGCTATCCAGCTTCAGAAACCACCACTCAGCTCAAAATAATGTATCTATTTAGAGAAAGTCCTTGAACTTAAGTCTTTTTTTCCCAAAAGCCCATTTTCTTAGTTACATTGTTTCAATCTTCTTTCCAATTACCTTACAAAAGGTTATTAAGCCTTGGCTAGAACCCCTGAATGGCTGGGGGGAGACAGGCTGCTTCTGCTTCTGAAGAAAATTCATTCTATTTTCTGACAGCTCTGTTAGAAAATTCTTCCTTATACTGAGCTAAAATGTTGCTCCCCATTACCTGTGTGAAGGTTGGCAGAAAATGTCACTAGATGTGAGGCTGGACAGGAAGGTAAAGGCTGGAGTGTGCAGCACCTTGAAGCCATTCCAGCCTCTGAAGCTGCTGCAGGGAGTGATCCCTGAAATAAGTCCAGTGTTAGCACACATCTTCCCATGCTGCACCTGGACAGCAGGTTTCCACCTTTGCAGCAGCAATCTACTTTCATCTATGCTACAGTTAACAGTGTTGGCTTCTGCTCATCATTCCAAGGTAAAGATGCTTTGTCCCCCAACTCTGACTTTCAGTATTTTACCTACCCTTTTCAGCTTTCTACATTCATCAGTATTTTTTTCAAGCTATTGATAAGCTTGACAGCAAGCTTGATACCAAGAAAGATGTTACTGGATGTTGCCTGAAAAAAATAGACTTGAATTTCTCAATCACCATTAAGTTGTAGTATTCTTGCCTTGTAATATATTGCCAGAGATTCTCTTCTCTTTCTCACCAGGCAGTGTCCTGGGTGCTTCACCGGCTAAGAGATCACTGGATGAGAAATAGTAAAAATCATAAAACTTGGACCTCTGTAGCCAAGGAGGATGTTTAATGGTGTTACACAGGAAATAAAATGGTATTTATGTTTCTGCTTAATGGAGAATCAATATTTAGCTGTGACCTAATTGGAAACTTCTTTGAATGACAAAGGGGGAAAAGCTATGGATCATAAAAGTCTACTCACTGCCACAGCTTTAAGAAGAACAAAATGTTGACTGGGCAGAACACAGAGCAAGTACATGAGGCCAAGCCAAGACAAGGGTACTGACCCAAGAAAGCAGAGCCAGGTGCCTTTCTAGATCTATTCATAACTCATAACCAGCAGGCTGGGTGCTTGCAGGCTGCAGGTGAAAAAGACCCCCTTCTTAGAAATACCTGGTAAGGACTTTATTAATTAACGTCTAAACTCTCAGTGGCTATAGCTACAGAGAGGGAAAATTCTCTGTAATTACAATGAAGATCATGATACCAGGAAGCAATCTTCCCAGCCACCTGGGAAGGGTCCAGAGAGGTATATATCTCATAAGGAAATTAACAAGTTCTGATCAGAGGAATAAATAAGACATTCTGAGTTAAAGCAAAACAAGACCATTCCCAACTGGCCAAGATATTAGTAAAGGCAGAATGAAATTTAACATAGAGTGTGCCACTTAGATCTTTCAGTTTATTATGCAGTCATTCTCACACTGCTGTTTTAATAATCTGCATATAATTTTCATTTTGAAAAGGTTCATATGTTTTCTTGAAGTACTCTATTATGAAAAATTAATAATAATAACTCTCCATGTACCATATTAGAGAGATGTCTGGTCTGAGCAAACCCAAACTAAAAATCACATGTAAGACTCACATTTACAACTCTGGAGCCGAGGTGGGCAGACCAGACAAACAATTTTTTTAGAATGTTCAAAACAGCTCTTCCCAACTAGTTGTGCTCCATTATTATATTTCCATGCATAAGTAGGTATAGGTCCATACAAAATTCAATTTGGGAGATCAGAGCTTGCCTCTCTTACTGAGACATCTGATGCTTTTGAGTGAGGTGTCCATTTCAATGTTGTTTTTCATCCCAAGACTCACCCTACCCAGTCCCAGAAATTCCATGTGATACACTGTCAATAGCTGTAACCAGGATAGTAACAATTTCCCCTGCATTTAGTATCTGAAGTATGTGTCCTCATTTTAAAGTAATGGCTTTGATTTACTGCTTTCTGAATTCTCATAATAACGCTTTGACATATATTTAATCATCCTGATTTTACATTTTAAGAAATTTCAGTTCAAGACTTTCAGCTTCTTTTCTAAAGTTGAAGAGCCAGGAGATGGGGGACCTGGTGTCTGCTGCCTGCGATGTCGTCATTTCCATGCTTGGTGTGATGCTTGGATTTTACTACCAATTCCTTTTCTAGTTCTTTTTTTTTTTTTTCCCTTGTGGGCACCTCCAGCACTGGGATTCTGCTTTTATGTCCTGCCTTTTATGGACTGCCATTCATACACTACTCCAGCTTTGCAGAGTGCTCCTATAGCGTTGCCTATCTCAGAGACAGAGCCACCTCATGTTTGGTTGGTCCCAATGAAAGGATGCAAATGTAAGGCCCACATTCCATTTGTCTAAATATTTTAATTTATAAGCCAAGTTAACTAATCTTTTAATAAAATATGTTCAATCCTCCTACCTTGACAAATATGCAAAAGAGACCAGAGAGGCCACATTTGAGTTCAGAATGATCAAATTCTTCAGCCAGGACCTGGTGGTGCCAGAAAAGAAGGGTCCTGGGGCCCAGCAAGCCACTGTCTGTACCTCTAGCTCCATTCTGTCCTGCGAAGGGCCTCACACATTCACCACCCCCAGCCTAGGAGTGTGCACAGGATGGTGCTAGCCACCCCAGAGAGGGCAGATCTAGAGAAGAAGCCTGCAGGGGCCTTGGGGAAGGGCTGGGAGACCATGTGGGTGAAGAATTCTGGGATCTGGGCACCACCAGCATCACAGCAGGGAGGAGAAGATGCTAATTCTGGGGGACATGTTCCATTAGCCCCGTGGGCACATCCTCTATGGAAAGGGGCCTCCAGAAATTAGTCCGGAGTGGGGTCTTAGATGGGTCTAAAGGCAATACTGCTGGGGTTTCTCCAAACTTTGGCTTCTTTCATTGAAGACCACTGAAGTAATGAGGAACCTCTGGGTCACACGCCAGACAAGTTTCCTTGCAGCCAGGCAAGCTGGTCTGCTAGAGCCAGTGCCCTACAACCCTACAACCGTTTAGAATTGTTTCCTTCCAAATATCCTGTGCTTTTCTGTAGATATGAGCCATCCATTCACAGAGGCTGTGGTGTGAACATTCGTTCTCTAAAATAGGACACCTTTCCCAGGACCTTGTGTATTTTATTTTTAAAGAATCTGAAATGAAAACCAAAGGAATAAATTTGCTAATCATGGAATTTCTAGCATACGGGAAAAAATACATGGGGACAGGAATTTTCTTCCTGTAAGCCTGTACTAGTTTCCTAGAGTTACCATTTCAAAAGGCCACAAAGTTGGTAGCTTAGCACAATAAGAATTTATAATATTTACTCAGAGTTGTGGCGTACAGGATTCTGAAATTAGGGCGCTGGCAGAAAACCACACACCTCCCAAAGGCTCTAGGGGAGAATCCTTCCCTACCTCTTCAGGCTTCTGGGGGCTCAGGTGTTCCTGGATTTGTGGCCACATCACTGCAATCTCTGTCCCTGTCTTCATGTGGCAGAATCCTCTCTGTCACAAATCTCCCTATGCCTTTCTAAGGACACTGGCCATTGGATTTAGAACTCACCTGGATAATACAGGATGAGCTCATCTCAGGATTATTAACTTCATTACATCTTGAAAGACCTTTTTTTTTTCCCCATATAAGATCACATTCATGGGTTCTATGTGGACATATTTTGGTAGGTCTTCCATTAACTTACTATGAAATTCTCACACATTCACAAACTAAAGGCAGATGTAGGAAGAGGGAAATGGTGAGCACTGGCATCCGTACCCCCACCTCCTGCTTGTGCAAAGGCCGTGAATGTTACTCCAACATTGCAGACCTCTCAAAAGTTGGCAATGCTCCTCACAGGAGAGGAACTTCACGTGTCAAGGAGGGTAAGGGGAGCAACTGCATTTGAGAACGTGAAGAAAAAGTTATTGTGACACTTTGTGGGGAATTTTTAGCCACATTGAAGCAGAGTAAAGAATAAATCTTCTCTCTTTACTTTTCAAGACCCACAATTTCCTCACAACCATACCTGGAGATTAGATTAGTTTAGGACCTAAAATCTAAATTCTATTATTTTTTCCCTACCCAAAGGAGACACAGAGCTATTAATAATTGACTGCTTATTACATCTTACATGTTTTAATAATATTACTCCGTTTTACTTCATTTTTCTTTCCCTTGTAAGAAAGATAGCATTCGCACCCATTATATAAATGTGAACACTGAGGCCTTGTGATGTTAAGCAACTCGCCAGGATCTCATAACTAAGAATTACAGGAGCTGAGACGCACAGAGTCCATGCTCTTTCTAGCCATAGAATCAATCTAGAACAGCCCTGGCCCTCTAAGTTGACTGCCTTAACATGACTGAATTTCCTCCTTTTCTCCTGAAATAGCGGCAAAACATCCTTTACCAACAGCCAGAGAAGCTTGGGGCTGAGGGAATAGATTTTCTTTTTGCTTACACTATACTGCCATCTAGTGGATATGTAATTAATTACAAATAATACCGTTTCTGGTGTCTTCATTCTTCTTAGGGAGTTGGGGGGAGGGTATTGGTAATTAACTGATATTTAAATATTGCTTTTAAGCATTGTGATTCTATAAAATCTACATCAACTTCATGCCTCCGCTTCCATATATGCACGCAGGGCTTCTCCTGTACACCTCTCCTACATCTGTGTACCCCACTTGGTCATATTTTGTGTAGCAGAGAAATGAGTTAGGCCTACCTTCGGTACTCAGAATATGACTTGAAACATCCAGAAATTAAAATCGGATGCAAACACACCACATGCTCCCCCTCCTCTCTCCTCGTGGAACTGTGCTCCTTTGGCATGATCTAAATAAAGCTTGTCCAACCTGTGGCCTACAGGACACATGGGGCTCAGGACAGTTTTGAATGTGGCCAAATTCATAAAGTTTCTTAAAATACTGTAAGTATTTTTGCAATTTTTTAAGCTCATTAGCTATCGTTAGTGTTCGTATATTTTATGTGTGGCCCAAGACAATTCTTCCAATGTGACCCAGGGAAGTCAAAAGATTGGATACCCCTTGTAAATTGACAGAAATATTAGGAATAGTTTAGATGAAAATGACCTATAGACTTGCTTTTGATTACTTTTTTAGATCTGAATACACGATTTCTGTCCCACCAAAGATGACACATGCACTAAGCCGTGGCAGAACTGCCTGTGGTACTGACTGCCCAGCGCACATGCCGGAGTGAGATCACCCATTCAGGGATATGTGCTCAGTGCCTCTGTGTACACGTGGAGCGGAAGGAGGTCTCACTGCCCCGTTACAAAATATACATTCTGGGGCTGCAAGACACCAACTAGTGCTAGTATTAATCTCCTACTGTGGCTGTTGTAAAAAATTACCACAAATTTAGTGGCTTAAAACAATGCATTTTTATTATCTTACTGTTTGGGAGATCAGAAATTTAAAATAGGTTTCACGGGCCAAAAACCAAGGAGTAGGCATTCTGGTGTCTTCTGGAGGCTCTAGGGGAGCATCTGTTCCCTGACCTCTTCCGACCTCTGGAGGTTGTCTGCATTCTCTGGCTTAGGGCCCCTTCTTCTGTCTTCAAAACCAGCAACATAGCTCCAGTCCTACTCACATTGCTATCTTTCTGGTTTGCTCTCTTTTGTCGTTCTCTTCTCCACTGAAAAATCCTTGCCGGTTATATTGAGACCACTACAATAATCCAGGTTAATGGCCCATCTCCCTATTTTATAGGTAGCTGATTAACCACCTTAATTCCAGCTGCGACCTTAATTCCCCTTTGCCATGGAACATAACATATTCACAGGTCCCAGGGATTGAGGCTTGGACATCTTTGGTGGTGTGGGTGGGGCATTATTGTGCTTACTCAATGCTCAGGAGAAAGGAAATCTGGACTGAAGTGTTTCTTCCTGGGCCATGGTGGCGATGGGAGAGGCAGGTTCCACCCAGAGATCATTCTTTCCCTTCTCGCTGCCTCTCCATCTTCACAGACTCCAGAGAGGCTTGTAAGCATGAGGACACACCCACCCTTAGATTCTGCCCACACTGTTTTGGAAGCCACACTTGATACTAGATGGGAGCATAGATTTAGACAGGTTTCAATTTAAATCCCAGATTTATTCCTAGATGTAAGAACTTGAGCATATTACTAAGCTCAGTTTCTTCATTATTAAAATGGGTGTAATACCTTCCTCCTAGTATTGTTGTAAGGCTTAAATAAAAGAGTCTCCAAAGAGCACTTAGCAGAGCACATGGCATATATTAGGACTTCACAGAGAACAGTTTCTGCAAATGCAGGTTTTTCTATTCAATATTTAAGGGGAGATTAACTAAACACCCAACTAAACACTTTGCTGGTGCGCGGGGAACAAGGAAAGGACAGTGTATATCCTCATTGAATTAACTGCTAGTGGATGATAAAAAATTTCATGTGTGAAATTAGAGACCAAGTTATAGCCTATGATATGTATAGAATTTGCCCAATCATATACCTTTAGGTGCAGGTGCATTTGTAGAGAACATTGAAGAGAAAGACATAGTCTTTAAAAGGAATGAAACAATGACATTTGCAGCAACTTAGATGGAGTGGGAGGCTATTATTCTAAGTAAAGTAACTCAGGAATAGAAAACTAAATATTGTATATTCTCACTTATAAGTAGGAGCTAAGCTATGAGGATGCAAAGGCATAAGAATGATAATTTGGACTATGGGGTCTTGGGGGGAAGGGTGGGAGGGGGTGTACACTGCTCAGTGACAGGTGCACCCCATGATCACTACTAAATCACCACTAAATAACTTATCCATGAATCAAAAACCACCTGTTCCCCAAAAGCGATTGAAACAGAAAAAAATCAAATTACAAAAGGAGAAAGATAATCTTTCCTTAATTCTTTCTATTCTTCATTTTCTAGAACATGCATACCAATGTACCCACCTGGGTGACTATTTCCATACTGTATAAGAATATACGTGGAAATATGGTCATTTTGACCTGTTTCCTAATAGTGGTTGGATACAAATATATGTATTGCTACCACACACATGCACACACACACACTCACACACACGCCATTAAGTTATATCAAGACCTATTTTAGCCCTAAAAAAAAGTAAATATTTGGCAATAAAAATAAAAATGTCTTTAAAACCATCTTATTATACTAAAAGTTATTGTCTGCGGAAGTCCTGAAATAATGAGTTTAAAAGTTCATTGGTTATGAAAATAATATAAGTAAAGGAATTTACTTAAATTATTTTTTAAAATCTGTGCTTTTATGTAGGCTAAATCTATGTGTTCCCTATAGTCTTGTTTCAATAACTTTATTTATGCATATGTTCCTTAGAGAAGGTAATTTTTACAACTATTGTAAAATTTTTTGAATTTGTGACATCTAATGATATGGTTTGGCTGTGTCCCCACCCAAATCTCATCTTGAGTTCCCACGTGTTGTAGGAGGGACCTGCTGGGAGGTAATTGAATCACGGGGGCAAGTCTTTCCCATGCTGTTCTCATGATAGTGAATAAGTCTGACGAGATCTGATGGTTTTAAAAAGAGACATTCCCCTGCACAAGCTCATTTTCTGTCTGCTGCCATCTACACAAGATGTGACTTGCTCCTCCTTGCCTTCTGCTGTAGTTGTGAGGCTTTCCCAGCCATGTGGGAACCTCTTTCCTTTGTAAATTGCTCAGTCTTGTGTATGTCTTTATCAGTGAAAGTGGACTAATACATCTAGTATGTTTGAAGATATATTTCATTTTAGAATTTTATATAACATTCATGGTTATAATGCATTAATTCCTTGAATATAGAAACTAAACAGTAAAATGCTATTTTGCACATTACAAATATTAAAAAGACACCAAATACAAAGTTTTACTTTGGCCCTGATGGTCTTTTTAATTGCCTCAATAGAATCAGAAAACAGAACCCTGTTTCCCAGGTCTATAAGACCTTCCTGGAACAAACAGAGAACATTTGGCCCTGACCAGTTCTGCTTGGATCCTTGCCAACTCTCTCACTTAGATGGCAGCATTGAGAAGGGCCACTAGGTTTTTACTGTGGCCTCAGTTCCACTCCTGATTGCTGGAAACCTTAGGGTTTGGAGGACTAGAAGAGGACTGGAAAACCTAGTACCAGCAACAAGATCACAGCTCTCAGGTTTGCATGAGCTTGACATTCATGACGTACCAGGGACTTTGGCGTGAGGACATTAAAAGTAGATGGACAAACCCAATCTGCATCCTGAGTTTACATAGCTGAGGCTGAAACTGATTTGGTAGGGAGGTGGTCATAGCTTGGGTAATGAGGCCTTTGCAGACTGCATGTGCAACTGTACTTTGAGGCACTGCTGTGAATACACTCAGTACCTCCTCAGAGAAAGCCATGGAGTTTTATCTTTGAGAATTATTCAACCCTAAGCTCAATGTGCATGCCAAGTCCAGCATGCTAATTCAGTGTGACAAGACTGTCAACCTGGTCCACTTAAGCAGTGGCTAAGGCCACATTCCAGCATAACCTGAGTCAACCCTGCCAGAGGAAGACTGGAAAGGATACACTCAAGAATCCATCATATTTTGTTCCTCTGTGCCTCATTGGAACTTTTTAAAACTGCAGCTGTCCTGAATTTAGTTTTTAGAAAGTAATGGCTAGTTCTTTTCAGTATTTGATAGATAAATTGGACTAGTTGGTAACATTTATTTAGTACTTAATATATGGCAAGCACTTGACTAAGAAACATATGTGCATTATTTATGTAAAGTAGTCAACCACACTATTAAGTGAGTAGAATTAGTGATTGATGAATCTGAGGCCTGAAGAAGTCAAATGACTTCCCCAAGTTCGCATAGGGAGTAAAGAATTGTGTTAATGTTTCCCTCATAGCTCTAACCTTTTTGAGTTCTGCTGTTACTTAAGAACACAGAAGTTAAATATAAATACATAAATAAATAAACAAACAAATAAATCTTAATCAAATTTCGCTAGCCTTTCTATTTTTTATTCAACGGATTGGTTTTTCTCAGACAATGTCTATCTTTGTCCACTTCCCTACCAAATCAGTTTCCACCTTCAATCATGTAAACTCGGGATAGAGGTTGGGTTTGTCCATCTGCTCTTAATGTCCTCATGCCAAAGATAGACCATGCCTGGCACCTCCGTATCCTTCATGCTGGAATGTGTAATATTGTGACTCTGAGAGGGGTCACATTTGAATTCTTCATGGGATAGATTTTCATTAAGGGCATTCATTTTTTAAAAAAGAGTATTTATAATGGGTCAGGAACTATCATTTGTCCTTTGTTCTGGATTAGGTCATCCAGGAAATAACAGGTTTATTAAACAAAATAATAAATGGGTAGACGAGCCAATGAGGGCAATAATTGTTAGAAAGAATCCATGGAAGAGATAGGGGGTCAATAGACTCTTTTATCCCATCCATGAGATCATGGAAGGGCAATGGTGTGATCATTTCTATTACATGTTATGTATCCATTCTGACCAAACTTCTTAGTTTCCTCCATCAACTCACTGAATTAAAATTCTTTCTACTCCAGTGACTGGCACATACTAGCCAACAAATCATTGTTGTTATTGTTATCACTGTTCTTATAGTTATGACCGTCAATAGAGCTCAAATTTTTTTGACCAAAAAAAAAAAATTCTTTCTGCTCTATGATTATTTATTTCTACAATCAACAGAAAGGAATAAATGAGTCTTTGTGTCAAGCCTCTGAGAATATGTTCAGTAAATGAAAAAGATTGTTCTGAAGTGGATTCTTAATGTTTTCTCCTTCATTGGCCTAGATTGGAGGTGAAACTCAATTGTCCATTAGGATGAACTTCTCTCTTCAATAATGAGAAGGTGATAATTAGGAGAAATACATTAGCACATAAGAAGGTCAAATATGTACCACAAAATATTAGCTAATGCTTTCCCTTCCCTGGTAATAGAGTTTGGGAGCGTTTCTCATCTATTTAAGAAATGGGCTACATTAGTCTTCAGGTCGTGTGACTCAATGTTCTATCATTTTCATAGATCCAGTCCTAAGCTAAGGTGCTTGTTGCTGCTAAAGCTATTACATTTTTTTGATGATTAAAAACAAAACCTAAGGATTAACAATAATTAAATGTCTCTTCAAAAAGGTCAGTGGTACAAAGAAATGGTTAATTACAGTGAGAGAATAATAAGAAGGAAGTTGAAGAGGATGTATTTTTTTCAACAACAAAATTGAGTAAAAGCTATCCAAGCAATGAGATTCACTAATTCATAGCAACTGAGTAGCTAATTAGAAGTCTGTAATTATCTTTGCCACTTAATTAAGAACTCTGTACAGATTTCTCAATATAACTTGTTGGAAACTCTACTTATCTTGGTTATTGGGATTTCATGAGGAAACTGCTTTCAGTGTGTTAGATTGTCTCATTAAAACTTTGTTCAGCCATCCGTGGAAGCATGAGTTGATTCCTAAGAGTCTAATAGTTCAGAGTTTGCTGGTGAAGTGTGACTGAAAGGGCATAAGACAGCACAAATAACTGTCTAATGCTCAATCACTAAGGTGGATATTAACCCACTATGCACAACTATAGCATTATTACTTACTTATGTTGGTATTGATTCTTATTGACTGTAGGCATCCATTCTTACCGTTTACTGCCCAGGCTGTATTAGATCATTGTAAAGCTCACCTATTCTACAAACGGGTGACTACCTGGATATAAAAACAGAACCCACAAGATACTGACTTCAGGTTAGCTAATTTGACTCTCTGATAAGAGAGCTCAAACTTACTTCCATCTGTAATAGCCAAAACGCATGAAAACAAGTCTCCAGGAAAGAAATCAAAATGCGAAATTGTGGTAGCATCATTGGTGACTCTACTTTTCTGTATTTTTTTTAATAGACAGATCCTGTGATTATTATCAACATTGTCAATAATCCTTCTTAGAGAGCTTGCAAATGTAATGGCTACAGTGCTGTAAACAGATGAATAATAAAATACTAGAAATTCCATTGTCATCAGGTAATATAGAAAGAATGAAGTTAATGGATATGTGTATCCTCTTAGTCCAACTCTGGAATAAAGTACGTTCTCAGTAAATAGTAAGAAATATAAGAAGAAGCATTTCCCCATGTTTTTCAGACTGATTACTACCTAATTTTTAATAACATATATTTCTTCACCAAGTGAATGCATTGTGATTTTTTAACCATCTTTTTATAGTTGGACGTTTAGGTCATTTCAAAATTTTTGCGACTGAAAACAGTAACAATCTCCTCATGGACATCTGTATTTATCATGAACATTGTTTTTGCATTTTGAATTATTTCTCATTCTATTCCAAGTGGATTGGCTGGGTCTAGTGTGAGAATTTGTTAAAGAGTCCATTGCAATTGGTCCTACTCTCCTTATGTATTGTCTATTTACTGATAATGGTGAACTACATATGGTACCTAACTAAGTTTAAAGATTTGTCATGTTTGTAATAAAGATTAATAAAAATACAAAATAGTATGTCGTAAATGTGGTAGAAAACAATGAAGTAGAAACTAAGGGCCACTGATTTTTAGACTTTAAGTAGAGATTGAAGCTGGAATTAAGAATTCAAGGAGAAATTTTTATCATTTCATCAGTAAAAGGATAGGGACAGGATATATAACAGTGGACTCACAGACAATAAGAAGATGAATTTTGTTGACACGGTTTATTCATATACAGAAATAATAGGGCATCAATGGAGAATCAGGAGTAGGTAAGAGGCCAGATAGGAAAGCACTTTCAACATAATTTAAGGCATTTAGACTTTATTATTCAGTCAATTGGAAGAAATATGATTTCTCATTATGAGGTTGATACTCAAAAAGGCATTATAGGAATCTATACTTTTTAGGGGTGTGAATTGCAAGTGGTTAAAAATAGAGAAATTTTTTTTTTTTCAAATATTTGTTGGCTATTTGTATGCCTTCTTTTGAGAAAAGTCTGTTCAATTCCTTTGCCATTTTCAAAATCAAGTTACTTGTTTTCTTGCTATTGAGTTGAATTCCTTATGTATTTTGGATATGAATCCCTTACATGATGTATGGTTTGCAAATTTTTTTCTCTCAATCTGTAGGTTGTCTCTTCACTCTGTTAGCATTGTTTCCCTTGCTGTCCAGAAGCTTATTAGTGTGAAGTAATCTCATTTGTTTATTTTTTCTTTTATTGACTGAGCTTTTGGGATCAAATCTAAAATATCATTGCACAGACAACTGTTACAGAGCTTTTCCCTTATGTTTTATTCCAGTGGTATTACAGTTTCCATTATTAAGTCTAGGTCTTTTATCTATTTTGAGTTTATTTCTGTATGTGCTGTAAGATAAAGGTCTAAATTTATTCTTCTGCATGAGGATATCCAGTTTTCCCAGCACCACTTATTGGATTGAAGAGACCAAACTTTTCCATTGTGTGTTCTTGCCATCTTTGACAAAAATCAATTGATTGTAAATATGTAGGTTTATTTCGGGTTTTTCTATCCTGTTTTATTGTGGTGTGTTTTTATGCCAATACTACGCTGTTTTAATTACTATAACTTTGTAACATATTTTAAAATCAGGTAGTTTGATGCCTCCAGCTTTGTTCTCAAAATTGCCTTGGTTATTCAGGATAATTTGCAGTTCCATATGAATTTTAGAATTTTTTTTTTTCTATTTCTGTGGAAAAGGACTTGGAATTTTGATAGGGATTGATTTAATCTATAGATTTTGGAAGGTGGTATGGAGATTTTAACAATATTAATTATTCCCAGCTATGAACACAGAATTTCCTTTCATTTATTTTCAATTTGCTTTATCCAAGGTTTACAGACCTTTTACCTCCTTGGCTAAGTTTAGTCCTAAGTGCTTTTTTTCCGTAGCTACTGTCAATGGAATTTTTTTCTTGATTTCTTTTTTGGATAGTTTATTGTTAGTGTATATAAATGCTACTAATTTTTATATATTAATTTTTGCATACTGCAACTTTCCTGAATTTGTGTATCAATACTAACAGTCTTTGGTAGAGTCTTTCGAGATTTTTTGTACAGAGTATCACTAATCACTAGGAAAATACAAATTAAAACCACAATGAGATATCACTTTACTCCTTTTAGCATAGCTATTATTAAAAAGACGAAAAGTGAGTGTTGGTGAGGATGTGCAGAAAAGGGAAACTCTTGTACAGTGTTGTTAGAAATGTGAGTTAGCAACGTTATTAAGGAAAACTAAGGAGAGTTCTCGAGAAACTAAAAATAGAACTACCATATGACTCAGCAAGCTTATATCTAGCTATATACACAAAGGAATTGAAATCAGCATGTCAAAGGAGTAGCTACATTCCCACGTTCATTGCAGCATTAGTCACAATAGTTGAGATATGGAATCAGTAGATAAATGGATAAACAAAATGTAGTGTATTCACACACAAACACACACACACACACACGTGCGCGTGCACACGAATATTATCCAGTCTTTAAGAAACAGGCAAAATCATATCATTTTCAACAACATAGATGAACCTGGAGGATATTGTGCTAAGTAAAACAACCAGGCACAAAAAGGCAAATACCACATGATTTCACTTACATGTTGAAATTAGAAAGTCAAACTCAAAGTAAAATAGTCATTATTAGAGGCTGGGTGTGGGGAAAAAGGAATGGAAAGTTGTTATATAAAATTCCAGTTAGATTGGAGTTACAAGTTTTTGAGATTGATCGAACAACATGGTAACTACATAGTTAATAACAACATATTGCATATTTCAAAACTAAGAAAGTAAATTTCAAATGTTATCATTACGAAAAATGGGAAGTATGTGAGGTGATGGATATGCTAATTTAGCTTGAATTAATCATTGCACATTGTAGACATATATCGAAAGATCACATTGCACCCCATAACTGTATACAATTATAATTTGTCTTTTAAAATTTTTGAGAAATAGAGACGGTAAAATGTTAGTAGCCATGGATTTGTCATTAAGAATCTAGAAGCGGCTTCTTGCTATGCAAAAGAGACACACTTGATATAAATAACTATAGCTTTTATTTTATGTGTTAAGAATGTTGGGTTAAATGTAATAATGTAAAAGTTGACAGGTAGTACAATTTTAACATAGTGATAGTTAACATTTTTTACTCTTTAGGACCTACTATGTGGCAGTACTGTGTGAAGCATTTTACATTCCTTTTTAAAATTCCTCCAAACCATATGTGGTAAGAACTATGATTATCTCAACTTTACAAAAGAAATAATAACTTAAAGAGGTTAAGTAAGTTCCTTATTTAATGTAGATATTTAGGGGCAAAGCCAGGATTTGAACTTGATTCTGCCTGGCACCAGAGTATTTGGACTATCTTCCTGCAGGCATGGGCACAGTCATGGCAAACATGATTCATTTATTAAAATAACATTACAGGGCGGATCACGAGGTCAGGAGATCGAGACCATCCTGGCTAACATGGTGAAACCCCGTCTCTACTAAAAATACAAAAAACTAGCCGGGCGAGGTGGCGGGCGCCTGTAGTCCCAGCTACTCGGGAGGCTGAGGCAGGAGAATGGCGGAAACCCGGGAGGCGGAGCTTGCAGTGAGCCGAGATTGCGCCACTGCACACCAGCCTGGGCGACAGAGCGAGACTCCGCCTCAAAAAAAAAAAAAAAAAAAAAAAAAATAACATTACAGAAGTCCAGGAAAAGGGTGGCTCCACAGTAAATGGAAAAGAGGAAAAGACATAAGATAAATTACTAAATTGAATACAAGAGGAGAGATGAGGATCTGAGAATAATTTCAAGTGTTTAAACAAGAGATAAAAGGAGAGCAGCAGTGCCACTAGTGGAAATAGTAAAACTAGAGCATAAACTTGTTTCCAGTAATAAAATACTTTGGCTTGACAATGGTAAAAGAGTATGGCCTTATTTTAGACCAAAGTCCAAGTTTTATAATTGTATCCCTTGAGTCCAGCAATTCCCCCAAATAATGTTATTAAGGATGAGGTGTTTCCAGGGGGTGACTTGACCACAGTGCCTATCTTCTCTTCTTCCTAAGATCAGCATGCACAGCAGTCACTCAACACACTATTTGGTGAACTAGCTCTACTACCGCGGGCATTAGTATCCTGGATCAAGGATATTCAGTTTCAATCACATTGAATTTCCCTAACTAATGAGATTACTTCTCTTTAGTTATTCCTGTTGATTATCAGTCCTCCTTCATGCAAACAAAGTCCCCATCAAGTTTCAAATGCCTTGTTTTTAAATATGAACAACAACAACAACAACAAAAAACCCAAGAAGCTACAACCACACAAGAAAATTAACATATAAATGCAAAAGAAAAATCAAGTATAAAATAGGAAGAAAGAATGGAAGGAAGGAAAAAAGAAAAGAGGAGGGAAGGAAGGGAGGAAGGAAGGAAGGAAGGAAGGAAGGAAGGAAGGAAGGAAGGAAGGAAGGAAGGAAGGAAGGATCAGAGAAAGCTGATATTTAAAAGAATAGAAAATAGCTTAAAATAATAAAATAAAATATTGATTACTGTTCTCAGAGACAGTCCTGAAGATATTTAATTTATAAAACCCATGTTGTGGCCCTTAGAAATCATTACTTCTAATGTCTTTCGTTGATAGTGTTTATTGAAAAGAAAAGTATTTGGATGAATGCTAGTTTCTTAAGGGCTTTTGCTTGAAAATTGCAATATTAATTGTCAGTACTTTTATAGAAAATATCATTGAATGACTACATCTGTGACACAAAAATGAAGGGAATAGTTTTAATGTGAAGCATTTTCTTTATCACAAATTACATATCTAGCAGAATTCACAGCCCTGTAAATAAGGTTTGCATTTACAGGAAACTATCTCTAGAAGCCCCTTGAAAAGCCCTGGATTGGATTCCATGATTCCAGCAGGTATCTCTTAGAGGCATCACCTCTTACAGGACTCACCAAAGCTCTTGCTAGGTAACCCGTAGAAGTATAATAAACTTTAAATAATAGCCCCACGGAGCCATCACAGTTTACTGGAAATCACTATTATGGGCAACGAATCTACAAAGTACATTTTCTTATATTGCCCAAACTTTGCAGTTGTGCTACAAAAATCTAGGTATGGAATTAGGAAATGAGCATTAAAATTACAGCTGTTTACCATTTGATTTTAAATAAGTCAATTACCATTCGAGTTGTGGTTTCTATGTAAACCATGAATACAGTAATACCCTTATAGCATAAATTGCTAAAAGAATAAATAAATTAAAAAATTTTAAAGCACTATCTTGATAAATAGCATATAGAAGCATATATTGAAGATAATTTGTTACATGGGCATTAACTAAAATTCCCATATAAAATCAAGATCATTACACATTATCATAAAAATTGAATATATCTGTTATTTTATCCACCCCAAACAGGTCTAGCTTTATTTTTTAAAAATCTATGTATACCCCAAACCCGCTCTCTTCATTAGAGAGATAGACATTAATTTTGAGCAGATAACCTCTACTAAAACAAAAACAAATACACAATATGAAATACATGGTCTTAATGATAAAATATGAGGTTTCAACAATATAAAAACCCAAGATTAATCTTCAATTCAGTCATATTTGGAAGATAATGACTTTATCTCTTTAAATGTAAGATATAGACATTTGAAATGATGATTTATAAGATCTATCTACAACACTTTGAAACTTAAGCTCTAAATATTTGTAATAATCATCCAACCTGGCCATAACTGTGAATAAAATTGGTCTGAAACATATATTTTATTTTTTTCTAGATTTCTCTTTATATCTATAAATATTTTTAGAATAGTAAATTTACCTTTTCAGCAAAATTATATCTCTCAATTACTCATGTAGAGAAAATATTTATGATCTTCATAAAACTTTCTTTGCCTTGTAAACTCCACAATACTACAGAAAATGTCACCAATACAATTACAGTCAATTGAATATTCTTGGAAAAGTTTCTCAAAATGTTAAACATTAGAGTTAGTACATCACCCAACAATTTCACTCTTATATGTCCTAAAGAAGTGAAGATATATATTCACACAGAAAATTTTGCATAGGTTATAGCAGCATTATTCATAATAGCCAAAAAGTAGAAACTGTACAAATATGCATGGACTGATGAATAGTTAAACAACATGTGGTATATCTATACAATAGAATATCACTTTGCAACAAAAAGGAATGAAGTACTGACACATGTTACAACATGATGAACTTTGAAAACATTAGGCTAAATGAAAGAAGCTGGTCACAAAAGACCACATATTGTATGATACCATTCATATGAAATGTACCGATTAGATAAATCTATAGAGACAGAAATCTATAGAGACAGAAATCTATAGAGACGGAAATGTACCAACTAGATAAATCTATAGACACAGAAAGGGGACCTTTGAGTATTCTATTATGTGTGCTTTATATCATTTGAATCTTAGGAAATAATAACATATTCCTATGCTACTCATGGCATTGGAAACGGAGACTTATGTTTTAAGTAACTATAAACTTGCCTATTCTGAAGGATTTTTTTTTTTTTTTTTTTTTTTTTTGATATGGAGTCTCACTCTGTCGCCCAGGATGCAGTGAAGTGGCATGATCTCCGCTCACTGCAAGCTCTGCCTCCCAGGTTCACACTATTCTCCTGCCTCAGCCTCCTGAGTAGCTGTGACTATAGGCGCCCACCACCACGCCCAGCTAATTTTTTTGTATTTTTAGTAGAGACGGGGTTTCACCGTGTTAGCCAGGATGGTCTCTATCTCCTGACCTTATGATCTGCTCACCTTGACCTCCCAAAGTTCTGGTATTACAGGCGTGAGCCACCTCACCCGGCCAGGATTTTTTTTTTAAGTAAATAGATGGTCCCAATATGCTTAAGAATCCAAGCAAGCAGAAAAGCTGCCCGATTTCTCTCAACAGATAGCAGGTTCCACCAATATTGAGGAGAAAAGGGGGACAGGGGTAGACTGAGGCTTGGCCAGACCATGGTCATCCCCTCAGCTCTCAGAAGAATATGGGGGACAAGTCTACTAGAAAGAAAGGGTGAATGAGCTGAATCTTACCTTTATGATGTGAAATGACTGGTCAGTTGGAAAACTATCATTGACTGTCATCTTGACCATTTTTATTTTAAAACTTTTGTAGGACACAGCACATGATAGATGATATTATAAGCCATAGTATAAGCCATGGTCCTGGACAGTGAAGAAATGACATTGTCACAGGGTCATGGAATGAGTAATGAAAGGACTAGTTAGAAAGCTGGAGGCAGGGTTAAGGGAACCAACAAGAGAAGGCGAACCACAGAGGAGTAGGATGGTATGAAGCCTGACCATTTCAAGGCCTGAGTGGAAGCAGAGTAAGTGGTTGCTAAAACCTGTGAGAACTGCCCCTATGAGTGAGGGTCCACACCACAGGAGCTGTGGCTGTTGATGAAGTATCACTGCTGCTATTAAACTGCTATCCAGCCAGAGAAGCAACTTGAGAAGTACAGAACTTTCTCTCCTCCTGCTCTCTACTGCCAATGCCCTCTTCTAGCCAAATCTAAAGGTCACATGATACAACAGCAGGACGAAGAAGGACTGAGAGGGACTAATTAATTACCAAGGCTACTGCCTATTTAAAATGAACTGTGCCTTTAAAACTGATATTTAGGATATTACTATGTTATTCTGGTTATGTCTTACTTTGCCATTGTCATGTAAATATCAAGGGAAATAAAATGCAAAATGAGATACACTTAACTACTCAAACATAACGGAAATGTGTTTAAAAGATGCAGGCAGAGTTTCTGCAAAAACGAAAATATTTCAGGGAGAATTAACATATCTGCTCTAGCTCGTATAATTAGAAACCATAAAGTGATTCTCCCATCTTTGTCATGAGGCTGAAACAATTTTCAGCTGTCCCATTATTCCCTGTGATAAAGAAGATAATATGTAAGCTATAGTGTTATTTTGCAAGGGTCTTTTTTTTTAAATTTATTTTTGCAGCAACACATTGCCAGATTTGAAATTCAAATGATTCAAATGATCAGAATAAGCCAAATGACACTATTCAGGAATGCTAAATATCAGCCAGGATGATCCTATGTGGATGTAATTTCCTTTGGCTATCAGAAAAACAAAATTTTGAAAAACAATTCATTCTTTTGACTAATCTAAAAAAAGACCCAACTCATTCTATTATAAATTCAATTATCATCCTATATGACTTTAAAAAGCAAGTAAAACTTAATATTGAATAATAAGAGATTCATCAAATCATCTCTCAAGTTTCCTTTGCAAATAATGAATGAATGTCTCCAAGTAGAAGAAGCAGCCATTTGAGAGTCACAGCAACATGGGCATGCTCGGTGAGTTTGAAGAATAGCAAAAGGCCAGCATGGCTGCAGCCAAGGGAGCAAAGGGAGATACAGAGATGAAAATGCAGGAGGGGAGCTGAACAAATCATATAGGATCCTGGAGGCCAAAGGCAGAACTTTGGTTTTTATCCTAGGTGAAAAGTAGCAGAGGCTTCAAGAAGGCTTGCCTGTTTCTGCCTGTTTTTTCTTATCTGTCTAATGTCTGTCATGAGTAGAGCAGAACTCAGATAGCTGCTGCCCTTTCACCCTGGCTCCCAGCAGATTGTTGAAACTGCTTCTTGTGGTATGTCATGGATATTTTGAAGTTGGTTTGTTGCTACAGCATAAATTGAGTAATACTTTCTTTTTGAGTGCATGTTTATGTCTGCTTGTGACCAACATGTGGATTCCCAGTGCTAGCATGGTTCCCTTCAAATAGTAGGTGCTCAGAAAATGAATGAGGGTGGCGAAAAGCCCAGGCTACTGCAACGAAATGCCACAGACTGTGTGGCTTAAACAACAGGGCAAGATAGAGGAGGTGTTACTCTTGATTGGTTACTTTGCTTGTCAAATACATGCTCCCTGCTGAGCCGTTTGTCATCTCTAAGAAATGGCTAGTCCAGGAGGGGCAGCCTGTCCCCAACCAGAAGGGTTTTTTAAGATGTCAAAATATCATAACATACTGAAAACAAAAACATAAACAACATACCCCTATTATCTTACTAGTAATTTTTGTATACTCCATATATTTTATGCATATATGTATGTACTTATACATATACGTGCATATATGCTTACAAGTATGTGTGTATATTTACCCATACATAGATTTCATAAGTGATATTACAGCATATATATTGATTTGCAACTTGTTTTATCACATAACAAACTGAAAGCATTTTAATGCTGTTTTTCCTACGTCTTTTAAAAAGCTGCATGTTTTATTACATATCTGTACCAGTATGTGTTTAACCAACATCCTATTTATATTTATGTTTTTTTCTAGGTATTTTTCTACAGGTATGCTTGTGCATTTCTACTTGGATATCTGTAGTGCAAATTTGTAAAAGTAGAATTGCTGGACTCCAGGGTACACATGATTTGTATTTAGATAGTGACAGATTGTTCTCCAAAAGATTCTCCCAATTTTCCATGTTTATTGTTAAAATCTTCATTGATGATAAGAATGAACGCTTGTTGTTATAAACCACTGGGTGAGGTAAAGAAATTCAAAGAAATTTTGAAGTAAGAAGAATAACTTTTCCACTCATGCCACATGCTTAGCCACAAGTGAAGAAAGTGACACTTTGCCATCTTTCGGCTTTCTCAGGAACAGATTTTAGTTTAGAAATTTACTAAACTTGCGCTATAATTTTCCACACAACCAGCAAAATTTTTACCTTTGATCATTAAGGGTATCAAATGCAAACAATCTAAATGGATTTCTTCAATTCTTAGCTTTTAAAACGTAGTCCAGATATAATGTCCTTTATAGCCAAGTGTCAATGTACTAAAACTATATATTAAGCCTCACTGAACTGAGATATGGTCGACATCTAATATTTTTTAGGTTTAGAGAAAATCTGAAAATAGATTTTAAAAACATTTCCTTTTAATAGGTGTTGTATACCTGCAAATTTTGGGTTACTACCTTCTTTCACACAAAATATTTAAAATTAATAATACATGTCCATGTAGTGACAAAGGGAAATTACATGATCACTTTTATTGGAAACACCAATCTCCAAGGAAGATGGTTTGGCTATATTTCTTAAATCTGAGGTGCTTAATTTTTGTTGAAAGTGTAATATATTTTATTAAATATTAATTATCTAAATGTCACGATGACCTTGGCGTGATAGCTAAAGATTCACTAGCCAATATTTCAAGATATGAGCAGCCTGTATAATGGTATTGAAGGGTAGACAAAGAGGGATAAAGTATGTAATGAATTATCTATTCAACCAAATAGATTGAAGTTATATAAAATGGCAATTCAACTACAATATCAAAAAATTGGCCGGGCGCGGTGGCTCAAGCCTGTAATCCCAGCACTTTGGGAGGCCGAGACGGGCGGATCACGAGGTCAGGAGATCGAGACCATCCTGGCTAACCCGGTGAAACCCCGTCTCTACTAAAAAAAATATAAAAAACTAGCCGGGCGAGGTGGCGGGCGCCTGTGGTCCCAGCTACTCGGGAGGCTGAGGCAGGAGAATGGCGTGAACCCGGGAGGCGGAGCTTGCAGTGAGCTGAGATCCGGCCACTGCACTCCAGCCTGGGCGACAGAGGAGACTCCGTCTCAAAAAAAAAAAAAAAAAAAAAAAAAAAAAAAAAAATTATTGCAAAGTGAGAATGTTTCCCCGACTGGCATGGCTTACATTTTCTTCTTTTTATTTTCTCTCACAAGCTTAATGTGCCGTTTCTTTTTATTTTCTCTCACAAGCTTAAAGCTCCCTTGGCTGCAGCCATGCTGGCCTTTTGCTATTCTTCAAACTCACCGAGCATGCCCATGTTGCTGTGACTCTCAAATGGCTGCTTCTTCTACTTGGAGACATTCATTCATTATTTGCAAAGGAAACTTGAGAGATGATTTGATGAATCTCTTATTATTCAATATTAAGTTTTACTTGCTTTTTAAAGTCATATAGGATGATAATTGAATTTATAATAGAATGAGTTGGGTCTTTTTTTAGACTAGTCAAAAGAATGAATTTTCAAAATTTTGTTTTTCTGATAGCCAAAGGAAATTACAACCTAATAGACCATATATCAAGTTAGCTCAAAGAGCATATTGTCAATTTTACTGGCTTGAAGTTTGGCCAAATAATAATAATAGTATCAGATTCCAGCCTGTGGATACCTTTCTAACAGGATTTTGAAAAATCTTAAAGTACTGTGAATAATTTAAATATAAAGCTCTGTATATTACCTTGTTGTTATCATTATCATTATTACTATTAGACTAGCATTTATTTAATTCCTACCAATTCAGAAGTTATCCTAATATAGAACAAACTTGTTAATTTGGAAAGTTCTCATGAAGAAAAATTGTGCAAAGGTGATAGCTTCCTAACTTTGAGTCTTACCATGTCATCAAAAAATCATACCAATTACCAATGAAAATAAAATCTCCCAGAATGCATACCCACAGAAAACTAAAAGACTGAAAATATTACAAACTTCAAGTTATATCTAAGTAAGCACATAAATAAGCCAGAACATTAGAGTTATGTATAGAGTTTATGCATTTGTTGCTGGTCATGTGTGGATTGCACAGAAAAGAGGAGATATGTGAGAGTTCCATGGGAGAACACAGATTACATCAACTATAATTGACCCTTCTAAGAAAAGAGACCCACTGATTGGGCAAAGAATGTGTTTGAAATATACAACAGTAGTCAGTCCTCTGATATGCCAGGTTTCAAACATATTCTCTACAACACAATATGGAGAATATGTTTGAAACCTGGTGTATCAGAAGACTTACTCCTGGGAATTTACAAAAAAAAACAGTTTGGAATATGTGAATTACCAGAGAAGGCAGCCCTGGGAAATAACTTTTTCTGGGTTTACGATAATGGAGTAGCTGATGTCCAGATGAATTTTCCTTAGAATCAAATAATTTTGAAATGATAAAAAGGAGCTGGTAAATGAATAAATGAATAAATAAATACAATCATCTGAGAAGATATAAAGTTACAAGGAGCTCTAGACAAAATAGGTATTACTGAAAGTTCATTAGGAGAAAAGATGATAAGAATGAAAAGAGCAAAAAAAAAAAAAAAAAAAAAGAAGGTAACCAAAATAAATTTAAAAATGTAAAAAGAGTCAATTCAAAGGGGTAAATGGCAAAGTGTCCTTTTATTCACTTCTGGCTAAGCATGTGACATGATTGGAAAAGTTATTCTTCCTATGTCAAGTTTTCTCTGTATTTCTTCATCTCACCCAGTGGTTTATAACCACAAGGGTTCATTCTTGTCATCAATGAAGATTTTAATAATAAACATGAAAGACTGGAACAATATTTTGGAGAACAATCTGGCACTATTTAAATATAAATCATGTATATGGCATCCAGCAATTCTACTTTTGCAAATTTGCACTACATATATCCAAGTAGAAATGCACAGGCATATCTTAGAAAAATATCCAGAAAAACATAAATATCAATAGAATGTTTCTTAAACACATACTGGTATATATTTGTGTGTGTGTGTGTGTGTGTATAAAATAAAACATGAAACATTTAAAAATAAATTTTAAAAAACATAAAAACGTCTTCAATTTATGTGATAAATTGCAAATCAATATATATGTTATAATATCACTGTGAAATATATGTATGGGTAAATATACATACATACTTATAAGCATAAATGCACATATCTGTATAAGTAAATACATACATGCATAAAAATATATGGAGTATACAAACATTATTAGTAAGAGAATAGGGAATATATTGTTTTCATTTTTGTTATCAGTATATTGTATTTCGACGTCTTAAAAATCTCTTCTGGTTGGGGACAGACTGACTCTCCTGGTCTAGTCGCTTCTTAGAGATAACAAATGGTTCAGCAGGGAGCATGTTTTTGATAAGCAAAGTAACCAATCAAGAGTAACACCTCCTCTATCTTGCCCTGTTGTTTAAGCCACACAGTCTGTGGCATTTGGTTGCAATAGCCTGGGCTTTCCACCACCCTCATTCATTTTCTGAGCACCTACTATTTGAAGGGAACCATGCTAGCACTGGGAATCCACATGTTGGTCAAAAACAGACATAAACATGCACTCAAAAAGAAAGTATTACTCAATTTATGCTGTAGCAACAAACCAACTTCAAAACATCCATGACATACCACAAGAAGCAGTTTCAACAATCTGCTGGGAGCCAGGGTGAAAGGGCAGCAGCTATCTGAGTTCTGCTCTACTCATGACAGACATTAGACAGATAAGAAAAAACAGGCAGAAACAGGCAAGCCTTCTTGAAGCCTCTGCTACTTTTCACCTAGGATAAAAACCAAAGTTCTGCCTTTGGCCTCCAGGATCCTATATGATTTGTTCAGCTCCCCTCCTGCATTTTCATCTCTGTATCTCCCTTTGCTCCCTTGGCTGCAGCCATGCTGGCCTTTTGCTATTCTTCAAACTCACCGAGCATGCCCATGTTGCTGTGACTCTCAAATGGCTGCTTCTTCTACTTGGAGACATTCATTCATTATTTGCAAAGGAAACTTGAGTTGAGAGAAGATTCGATGAGTCTGTTATTATTCAATATTAAGATTTACAAAGTTTGAAAAGGGACAAAATAAGTAGTGTCAAGGCAAAAAATAATTGAAACAGAAAAGTTATAAAGAATCATAGGAAAGTGCAAAAACTTATTTGTAACGCTTTTTTCTCTGGTCTTATATAAAACACAATCACATAAAGTGTTTATTATAAATGTGTTTGGATAGACATACAATGTGGAAGTATATAAATCATACAACAATAATAGCACAAAGATGAAAGAGGAAAGGTTGCTATATAGAAGCAATTTTTGTATGTTGTTGAAATTAAGTTGCTATTAATCCAAACTATATGGTTAGAAATTAAGATGTTAATTAATCTCCAAGGCCAGAACTAAGAAAACACATTTTATTCTTTTTATTATATTCATCATTTTTCTGTTTTTTTAATTTGTATATATGTAGGGGTACAAGTTCAATTTTGTTACATGCATAGATTGCATAGTAGCCAAGTAAGGGTTTTAAGGGTATCTGTCACTCTAATAATGTACATTGTACCCATTAAGTGGTTTCTCATATCTACCCCCACTGCCACCCCCTCAATTGTCTGAGTCTTCTTTGTCTATCATTCCACTCTCTATGTCTGTCTAAACACATATTTTAGCTCCTACTTATGAGTGAGAAATGCAATATTTGTTTTATTGTGTCTGACTTGTTTTACTTAAGGTAATGACTCCCAGTTTCATCCATATTTCTGTAAAAGATATGATTTCATTCTTTTTATGGCTGAATATATTCCTTATGTATTTATACCCCATTTTCTTTATCCAGTCATCCACCAATGGACCCTTAGTTTGATTTGGTATCTGCTATTGTGAACAGTGCTGTTATAAACAGACAACTGCAAATATCATTTTGATATACTGATTTGTTTTCCTTTGGGTAGATACCTAGTAGCAGAATTGCTGAATCAAATGGTAGTTTTATTTTTAGTTCTTTGAGAAACCTCCGTACTCTTTGAGATTGTACTTACTTGCATTCTCACCAAAAATGTATGAGTTCCCTTTTCTCTGTTATCTTTGCCAACATCTGTTATTTTTTTACTTTTTAATAGTAGCCATTCTGACTGGTATAAGATGATGTCTCATTGTGGTTTAAATCTGCATTTATTTAATGATTAGTAATGTTGAGCATTTCTTCATATACCTGTTGGCCATTTGTATGTTTTCTTTTGAAAAATACCTATTCATGTATTTTGCCCACTTTTTGATGGGATTATTTGTTGCTGTTGTCGTTGTTGCTGCTGTTGAGCTGTTTGTGTTCCTTGTGTATTCTGGATATTAGTCTTCTGCTGGAAGCATAGTTTACAATTTTTTTCCCTATTCTGCAGGCTGTTTGTTCACTCTACTGATTTATTTTGCCGTGCAAGGAGCTTTTTAATTTAATTAAGTCCCATTTGATTACTTTTGTTTTTGTTTCCTCTGCTGTCAAGGTCTTAGTCATAAATTCTTTGTCTAAAGGGATCTCCAGAACAGTTTTTGCCAGGTTTTCTTCAAGTATTTTTACTTTTGAGTCTTATGTTTAGGTCTTTAATCCATCTTGAGTTGATTATTTGTGTATCGTGAGAGACAGGGGCTCAGTTTCATTCTTCTGCATATGGCATTCCAATATTCCCAGCACTATTTATTGAAGTGTCCTTTATCTGATGTATGTTCATGTCAACTTTGTCAAAGATGAGCTGGCTGTAAATATGTGGCTTTATTTCTGTCTTCTCTATTCTGTTCCATTGATCTATGTGTCTATTTTTATACCAGTACCACACCGTTTGGCATAGCTTATCAGTTCATCAAATGGTTAAACATATATTTACCATATGACCCAGAAACTTCATAATTAAGTATACATCCAAGGGAAATGAAAACATATAACTACATAAAAACTTGTACATGAATGCTTATGGCATCATTATTCATAAGAGCCAAAGGGTGAAAATGACCCAAATTCACCTGTCAGTTGATGAATTAATAGAATGTGATATATCCAGACAATGGAAAAATATTTTGTAATTTAAAAAGAAGGAATCATTGATACCTGTCATAAAATAGTTGAACCTTGAAAACATTCTAAGTGAAAGAAGCCAGTCCCAAAAGACAATATATTATGTAATTCTGTAATATGATATGTTCAGAATAGGCAAATCTATAGAGACAAAAAGTACATGAATAGTTATCTAGGACTAGTGGGGAGGAGTAAGAGGGATGGAGGATTGTAGGATTAGGGCTAACAAGAGCAGTGTTTCTTTTGGGGACAATGAAAATGCTCTAAGATTTACTTTGGTGATAGATAGTCAACTTTGTGAATATACTAAAAGCCATTGAATTTTACACTTTAAATGTGTGAATTGTCTAGTATGTGAATTGTGTCTCTATAGAACAGTTAAAAGTTTGGGGAGGGAGTACTCATACACACTGCAGTGTGGATGAATCTTGAAACTATTATGCTAAATGAAGTAAGTCAGACACAAAAAGACACATATTGTAAGATTCAATTTATGTGAAATGTCCAAAATAGGCAAATCAATAGAGGCTGAAAGTTGATTAACACTTGCAAGGGACTAGGGGAAGAAAGGCAAGGGGAGTGACTATTTTTTTTTAACTTTTGAGTTCAAGGGTACATGTGCAGGTTTGTTACACAGGTAATCTTGGGTCATGGGGTTTGTTGTACAGATTATTTCATCACCCAGGTATTAAGCCTATCTGGAAGTGACTATGAATGGGCATGAAGTTTGTTTCGGGGTAGATGGAAATTCCCTGAAATTAGACAGTAAGGATTGTTGCAGAACCCTATGAACCCTGTGATTGTGGCAGAACTAAAAACCACTGAATTGTACATTTTTAAACAGAAAATAGGTACAATCTTTTAGTTAAAAAATAAATAAATTATCTCTTTTTAGTGTATACTGCTGAAGTTAATGGTAAGTGTAATTATCTGACTATATTTATTTTTAGCCTCCTAAAGATATTTCAACTTGTTTCTGAAGCAATTAGGTGTTTCTTTCCAACTAAAGTGCATTAAGCTCTAAAGTAAATGTTTAATAATTAACATTTATAGATTTAAAAAATACTTTCTTAATTGACAGCATGTAGGATTAATGTAACACTATGACTCACTCACACTGTAATGTTTTTGCCCAAAACTATATTAGCTCCAGATTCAAATGTAGGACCTGGTTGAGTCATGAATGGACATTTATGGGGTCTGACTGCATCCAGTCAAGCCATTAGGAACTTGGCAAGAGCAACTCTGCACAAAGAATAATCAGTTTACTTGTGTTCAGATAATAAATCTGATGACAAGATTTCAACAGCCATGATTATGATTATATTAATTTTAACTGCTATCTGAAAATGCAGATTATATTGACCCACTCAGAGTTGTTTCACATAAAATCTCCTAAGGAACAATTTAGGTGAATTTAATCAAATAATCTATATTTTTTTCTTAATCAAGTTCATAAAACAAGATTTGAATTTTTAACTTTTTCAACAACTTGTTGATATAGTAGACAATGGGCATTTACAAGCAGAATCAAGGACAGACAGGAAGATTGATTAAGTGGCACTTAAGAATGTTGGAAAGTTTTAAAAAATTCACTGAATAAATAACATGAGTTGAAATTGTGAAATCTCTGTTTTAGCCACAATACTGAAAAGGACAAGGATTTAGCTTTCTAAATGGGGAGTAAAATATAAACTTAAACAAACTAATGAATGAATGAACAAATAACTGAAATAGCATAGTACACTTGAGGTGAGAAACTATATAGAGATAATGAGCACAATAAGTAGAAAGGAGTGTGCAGGGGAAGAGATGGGGATATGCTGCAGTGTTAAATAGTGTGATCAGAAAGGGCTTCATTATGAGATGAGAACTGTATGAAGATTTCTCCAAAAATTAAAAATAGAACTACAGTATGATGCAGCAATCCTACCCCTGGGTATGTATCCAAAGGAAATACAATCAGTGTTCCTCCGTTCTTTGCAACATTATTCACAAAAGTCAAGATATGAAAGTTACCTAAGCATCCAAAATAGATAAATGAATAAAGAAAATGTGGTATATATTATATATACAATAGAATATTATTCATTTTTGAAAGAAGGAACTCCTGTCGTGTGTGATAACATGGGTGAACCTAGAGGATATTATGCTAACTGATATGAGCCAGGCACAGAAAGACAAGTCAGTACTGCATTATCTTACATATACGTGGAATCTAAAAATGACCAAATCATAGAAGTAGAAGACAGAATAGCGGTTACCAGGGGTTGGCAAAAAGGTGAAGGATGGGGGGGATTGGGAAGATGTTGATCAAAAGATGCTATATTTCAGTTAGATAGAAGAAATAAGTTCAAGAGATCTGTTGTACCACATGGTGACTAGAGTTAGTAACAATATATTGCACACTTGAAAATGGCTAAGAAAGTAAATTTTAAGTGTTTTCATCACAAATAAATGAGTTCATGAGGTAATGTATGTGTTAATAAGCTTTATTTAGCCATTCCACAATGTATACATATATACAAATATGATAAATATGTATTAGGTTGATGCAAAAGTAATCATGATTTTTGCTAATGTAACTTTTGTTAATTAAAAAATAAATTTTAAAAAAGCTAATGTCTATCAATTGGGTGGTTAATAAACAGTTGAAATGAATAAAGAGGAAATTAGAGTTAAACAAGGTACTCAAAGGGTGGTAAGAGAATAGTTCTGAAAGAGCTACCAGCAAGAGTGAAATCCCTAATGTGCAGTTGTGTGGAAACTGGCTTATAACTGTTCACAAACGCTCATTGTTAAATTATCAGAAATTGTTTGAGCCAGTTGTTAAATATGGTCATTATTAAACATTATATTACATACACTTAAAATTAAATAAAATACATGAGAAACAAAGATATTCATTACTTCTTAATCATTTTACTACATTTTATTGATGATCTTGAAATTATTTACTCCTGTTCTTTCTGTATTGTGAATACAATATAATGATGTACTTCTGTGCATTTCTTCCCAATTCTGTGTTCAAAGATGTCACAATGCTCATTTGAAATCTCCAATGGTGGAAGTACTTACATCACAGAAGTTGGCAAACACTACAAATCAGGGCTTTCTTTCATGTCGTATTGATTATCTAGACACAAGAAAGAGAAGAATGTTAGTAATGCATATTGAACTTAAAAGTGTGTTGTAGCCTATTATTTCAAGATCTTAGTCAACTTCGTATATAAAGCATACCGTGCTTCTGGTTTAATTTTTCTAGGAAATTGCTGTAGTTTCTTCTTCTTTTGTATATGCAAGTGTCCTAGTCTGTTTTGTGTTGCTATAAAAGAATACCCAAGACTGAGTAACTTATTAATTAAAGAGTTTTATTTAGCTCTTGTTTCTGCAGGCTGGACAAGAAGAATGACACCAGCATCCGCTTTTGGTGACAGCCTCAGACTGCTTCCAATCATGACAGAAGGCAAAAAGGAGCCAGTCTGAACAGAGATCACATGGTGAGAGAGGATGCAAAAGAAAGAGGGAGGTACCAGGCTCTTTTTAACAACCAGCTCTCACAGAAACTAATAGTGAGAACGCACTCATTCCTGTAAGGGTGGCACCAAACCTTTCATGACTAGGCCCCACACCCAACATTGAGAATAAAATTTCAACATGAGCATTGTGAGGGACAGACATCCAAACTACAGCAGTGAGTCTCACTTGACTAAGGAGTTTTACCTGTACACTGAAGGAAGATCAGAGAGGCTAAATAGATATAACATGCTTAACTTTAGGGTGACAGGATGGAGATAGAACTACAAGCTGAGTGGAATGCACATGCCAGAAAGAGTAGAATGCCAACATCTATCCTAGGAATCATAATTCCCAAACAGTTAATTTTTACCTCTGTCAAAAAGAACCCTGTTAATTTTTCCTGGGAGTAAATGCTGCATTACAAGCATTTGTAAAGGGGATGTGGAGAGAAAACTGGGGTATTTGACCTATAGGTAGACTTTTAATTAATTACCCTGATTACCCTGCTTTGATTTCCCTTTGATATGGTTGAGGTGTCTCTCCACCCAAATCTCACCTCGAATTGTGATCTCTATTATCTCCATGCATTGAGGGAGTGATCAAGTGGGAAGTGATTGGATGGTGGGATGATTTCCCCCATGCTGTTCTTATGATAGTGAATGAGTTCTCGTGAGATCTGATGGTTTTATAAGGCAATTTTCCCTGCTCTTGCTAGCTCCCTCTTTCCTGCCACCATGTGAAGGTCTTTGCTTTCTCTTTGCCTTCCGCCATGATTGTAAGTTTCCTGAGGCCTTCCCAGCCATGTGGAACTGGGAGTGAATTAAACCTCTCTATGTAAGAAAAGGTGGCATATAAACCTACACCAAATGGTTAATAGGAGTTCTTTCTGTGCAATAGTATTAAGTAACTTAACTTTTTTTCTTTTCTATATTTCCCGATTTTGCAAATAAACATATTTACTTGCTTAATACAATTGCTTTTAAGGACATGTTACTTTCTGATTTTAAGTTTGCAACTGGTAACATCACTGCTGCCTTCACCAGTTGTCTAGAACTGGCTGATTGGTTATTTTTAATAATAACATTAACCAATACTGTCTCAGAAGATTAATTTGTCTTTCAGAACTGGGGTAATTTTTGTTCGTTCATGTTACTTTAGCTGCAATCAATGAAAGGGAGTTTTTACAAAGATAATCAGAGCGTAGATAAGTTTTCACAGGATATTCTTATTTTCTACTTTCATGTTTTTCCTCAACAGTACTTTAAATGGCAGCATACAGATAAATGAAGATTTGTTAATGTCAGCATTGATTTTATAATCCCTAAGCACAAACTCAAATGGGATCTGATGTCTGACATGACTTTTTTATTCTTATGGAATAAGTATGGTTTAAGAAACTATGGCTTCGTTGTTTGTAAGGCAAATATTTACAACTTTACTGCATTCCTTGACAATCTGCCTTAAGGAAGAATATATGACTTACTTTTTGCCTAAAAATTTTGTTTGGTGGATTTTTTGATGTAGGTATATATACATATATATTTATAAAATATATATTAACAAATATTTCTTTATATCCCAAACAATTAAAAATATATTGTCATAGACACCATTATTCTGCAATTCCTTCTGGGGGAGATAAGAGGTGTTAGAACATCAATCTCACTTCTTTGGAGGAACAATAACCTGGTTATACCAATAGCTTGCCTGTAAGGTGTAAGAAAGTAATACCTTCCTCACTAGGAAATACATAACTGCCTTTGTGACATTGCAGTTAACTCTCAAGTTGGAGATATCTGATTGTGTGGGGTGTGAGAGTGAGGAGAGATGTCTTTTCTAGTTTCTTCATAACATTTTGCATTCAGGGGTCTCAATTAACAACAATTTATTGATGTCCATATGTATTATTAGATACATTTGGGTGTATGGGAATAGCTGCCTTAGTCTCAAAGTAAATCATGTTGAAGCAAAACGCTAAATGAATGTATTTTGAACTATCTGTATCAAATAGATGATATGTCCTCCTCAGATTAATTCAAAAGTCATTCTTTAAATATGTAGTCAGTGAAGTTGTCAGTCCCTCACATTTGTGGCCAGTGAAGAGCAAAAGTATGAAAAGGTTGCCAGAATCCATAGCATATCACTTGCGTGACAATAGAGCTGCTGCTAGCAACACAAATATTAGTGGAAAATTCAAAAACCTAGGGTTGAGGGCATAATTACATCTGCCAAATCATGCTTAAAACTTAAAAGAGGTTACAGAGCATTGGATGGGAAGAGAGAATGCAAAGCCAAATTCTAGGTGAAAGGCATAGAAGCATAGGGATTATAAGAAAGACTTTGTGAAAATCATTCTGGTGGAATGACTGATAAGCACCATACTCGTCCCCCATATTCTTTTTATTTTTTATTTTTTTATTTGTTTAATTTTTTTTTATTTTTATTATACTTTAAGTTCTAGGGTACATGTGCAAAACGTGCAGGTTTGTTACATATGTATATTTGTGCCATGTTGGTGTGCTGCACCCATCAACTCGTCAGCACCCATCAATTCATCATTTATATCATGTATAACTCCCCGATGCAATCCCTCCCCCCCTCCCCCTCCGCATGATAGGCCCCAGTGTGTGATGTTCCCCTTCCTGAGTCCAAGTGATCTCATTGTTCAGTTCCCACCTATGAGTGAGAACATGGGGTGTTTGGTTTTCTCTTCTTGTGATAGTTTGCTAAGAATGATGGTTTCCAGCTGCATCCATGTCCCTACAAAGGACGCAAACTCATCCTTTTTTTATGGCTGCATAGTATTCCATGGTGTATATGTGCCACATTTTCTTAATCCAGTCTGTCACAGATGGACATTTGGGTTGATTCCAAGTCTTTGCTATTGTGAATAGTGCTGCAATAAACATACGTGTGCATGTGTCTTTGTAGTAGAATAATTTATAATCCTTTGGGTGTATACCCAGTAGTGGGATGGCTGGGTCATATG
The DNA here is from genome assembly GCF_007565055.1 of Rhinopithecus roxellana. NCBI lineage: Eukaryota > Metazoa > Chordata > Mammalia > Primates > Cercopithecidae > Rhinopithecus > Rhinopithecus roxellana. The sequence continues at coordinate 130,717,998 of NC_044562.1, forward strand.
GTACATCTAGTTCTAGATCCTTGAGGAATTGCCATACTGTTTGCCATAATGGTTGAACTAGTTTACAATCCCACCAACAGTGTAAAAGTGTTCCTATTTCTCCACATCCTCTCCAACACCTGTTGTTTCCTGATTTTTTAATGATTGCCGTTCTAACTGGTGTGAGATGGTATCTCACGTCCCCCATATTCTAAACTAGTCATATCAGTCAGTCAAGCCATTGTTGAGAAGACTTAAATGATTACTTCATGGAGAACTCTCCGGAGGAGTGGACTGGCAAAGAAATATGTGTAGATATAATAGTTAATCAGACTTAATATTTTATGTTAAATTTGGAATCTGTGTATATTATTTAAAATATTTGTAATAAAAATAATTGATATATTAGCTTTGTGGGTTTTAGCTGTGAGAAAATAGGATGTTTTTGTAAACTGAATTGTGATATTTATAAGAACTCAGTTCCTGGCTTGTGTTAATTTATTTATTAGATTAATAACATGTAATATCATGTTTAAATATATATATATTTAATTCATAAAATTTAGTTTAGTATGCTTAAGAGACTGTACTTCACTAAGTTTGTAGGCAAGAACTACTGCTTAGGAAACATTAACTGCTTAACTTGGGCTAACCATTAATTTTATTTATTTATTTATTTATTTATTTATTTATTTATTTTTATTATACTTTAAGTTCTAGGGTACATGTGCATAACGTGCAGGTTTGTTACATATGTATATTTGTGCCATGTTGGTGTGCTGCACCCATCAACTTGTCAGCACCCATCAATTCATCATTTATATCATGTATAACTCCCCGATGCAATCCCTTCCCCCTCCCCCCTCCCCATGATACGCCCCAGTGTGTGATGTTCCCCTTCCCAAGTCCAAGTGATCTCATTGTTCAGTTCCCACCTATGAGTGAGAACATGCGGTGTTTGGTTTTCTCTTCTTGTGATAGTTTGCTAAGAATGATGGTTTCCAGCTGCATCCATGTCCCTACAAAGGACGCAAACTCATCCTTTTTTATGGCTGCATAGTATTCCATGGTGTATATGTGCCACATTTTCTTAATCCAGTCTGTCACAGATGGACATTTGGGTTGATTCCAAGTCTTTGCTATTGTGAATAGTGCTGCAATAAACATACGTGTGCATGTGTCTTTGTAGTAGAATAATTTATAATCCTTTGGGTGTATACCCAGTAGTGGGATGGCTGGGTCATATGGTACATCTAGTTCTAGATCCTTGAGGAATTGCCATACTGTTTGCCATAATGGTTGAACTAGTTTACAATCCCACCAACAGTGTAAAAGTGTTCCTATTTCTCCACATCCTCTCCAACACCTGTTGTTTCCTGATTTTTTAATGATTGCCATTCTAACTGGTGTGAGATGGTATCTCATTGTGGTTTTGATTTGCATTTCTCTGATGGCCAGTGATGATGAGCATTTTTTCATGTGTCTGTTGGCTGTATGAATGTCTTCTTTTGAGAAATGTCTGTTCATATCCTTTGCCCACTTTTTGATGGGGTTGTTTGTTTTTTTCTTGTGTATTTGGTTGAGTTCTTTGTAGATTCTGGATATTCGCCCTTTGTCAGATGAGTAGATTGCAAAAATTTTCTCCCATTCTGTAGGTTGCCTGTTCACTCTGATGGTAGTTTCTTTTGCTGTGCAGAAGCTCTTTAGTTTAATTAGATGTCATTTGTCAATTTTGGCTTTTGCTGCCGTTGCTTTTGGTGTTTTAGACATGAAGTTCTTGCCCATGCCTGTGTCCTGACTGGTACTACCTAGATTTTCTTCTAGGGTTTTTATGGTATTAGGTCTAACATTTAAGTCTCTAATCGATCTTGAATTAATCTTCGTATAAGGAGTAAGGAAAGGATCCAGTTTCAGCTTTCTACTTATGGCTAGCCAATTTTCCCAGCACCATTTATTAAATAGAGAATCCTTTCCCCATTTCTTGTTTCTCTCAGGTTTGTCAAAGATCAGATGGCTGTAGATGTGTGGTATTATTTCTGAGGACTCTGTTCTGTTCCATTGGTCTATATCTCTGTTTTGGTACCAGTACCATGCTGTTTTGGTGACTGTAGCCTTGTAGTATAGTTTGAAGTCAGGTAGCGTGACGCCTCCAGCTTTGTCCTTTTGACTTAGGATTGTCTTGGCAATGCGGGCTCTTTTTTGGTTCCATATGAACTTTAAAGCAGTTTTTTCCAATTCTGTGAAGAAACTCATGGGTAGCTTGATGGGGATGGCATTGAATCTATAAATAACCTTGGGCAGTATGGCCATTTTCACGATATTGATTCTTCCTATCCAAGAGCATGGTATGTTCTTCCATTTGTTTGTGTCCTCTTTGATTTCACTGAGCAGTGGTTTGTAGTTCTCCTTGAAGAGGTCCTTGACATCCCTTGTAAGTTGGATTCCTAGGTATTTTATTCTCTTTGAAGCAATTGTGAATGGAAGTTCATTCCTGATTTGGCTCTCTGCTTGTCTGTTACTGGTATATAAGAATGCTTGTGAATTTTGCACATTAATTTTGTATCCTGAGACTTTGCTGAAGTTGCTTATCAGCTTAAGGAGATTTTGGGCTGAGACGATGGGGTTTTCTAAATATACAATCATGTCATCTGCAAACAGGGACAATTTGACTTTTCTTTCCATTAATTTTAAATAAGATGAAAGAGACTACTCTCATTTTTATCCAAATATTGCTTATAAGTTAAAAAAACATAGATGAACTAAAAGGTCTAAGGAAAACTAATCTTTTAGTAAAATTGAATATTAATTTGAAACACTCAAATATTAAAACTCATGTCAGCCTGCCACAGTTGATACTATAAATTTGTATATAATACAATTGATAATGGCATTCTATTCCTCATTAAGTGTCAGAGAAAGTTTATAGTTCTAGGTATTTATGGAAGTGCGAAAAAGTGGACAGAGGGTTCAAAGAAATGAGGTCAGGTATGGAAACATTGAGGTCAAAGTCTACCCATCCACAAGACCTCAAATCATCCCCATCAGTATTTAACTTAAAGTGGGCAACAGCCACCAGGTGGTGCCAAACTACAGCCCAAACCAGTTGTGGATTTAGCTCACACAGACAAACCACTGGGCCTCATTCTGACTAAATACGTGAACTTGAACCAATTAATTCATTAACCTCACATTAATTGAATTGCACATTTTCATAAAATTCAATTTCTGCCCTTCAATCACAGTGTAATGTTGGGATTTTACTGTGACTATAAATAGATTTTTGATTCTCAAGTTTTCACCTAACACATTTAAAAATTTTTCATTCATAGACGCAGTTGCCTTATAGAAGATGGGAATTGTACAACGCTCCAACTTTTCTCTGTCTGAAGTTATTTGGACTCAGTACAATTTATCTGGTGTTATTAAGAATATTAACTTGGTCTACATAATCAATGGTACCTAGAGAGTATTCCACAAAAGTATTCTGTTTATAAAGTTAGTAAAATAATTTGTTAATACTTTACCCCAAATATCAAATATACTATACATAATTTGTTACATATTTACATGAAGATAAATATGTTTAACAAATTGCATATGATATTTACAAGTAACTAATGAAATTGAAACTCTAATTGGTATTCAATGTCAGTCCATTTGTAGTGTAGTCATGATTATGATGGGAGTAAATAGGCAAAAGTCTTTATAGCCTTCTTCTTCCTGGACATCAGGCTTCATCATACGTTAACGGAGAGTAAATGAGTTGTCTCCTGGAAGTAAAGCTGATATGCAAATTGTAAGAGGTTCCTTTATCTCTGTATAGTTATCCAATGTTCAGATCTGTCCATGTCTATGTACTCTAAGTATACATAATCAACTTTATTTTTATGTTCTGATATTATCTTTATTTTACTAATTGGTGCTAATCCATGAATTACAGAAACACTTTCTTATATGCCATGAATGTCTGCAAATGTGTGTGTCTGTGCTATATCTATCTACGAGAAAGGTTTACCATGAATTATAGAAACTCTTTCTTGTATGCCATGAAATGCCTGCAAATGTGTGTATCTGTGCTATATCTATCTATGAGAAAGGTTTATCACCTAGGCTGAACACTTGGGTTTCTCCCGTGGGTTTTTTTTTCTATCTCTTTGTAAAGATGACCTGTCTTCAAAAGAATCTCTTGCTCTTGGGGGTGAGACTAATCTAACTGACTGAACTAAAGCTTCACTATAAAGAGATTTTATGTTCTTTACATGCTAATTACAGTAGTGCTGTGAAAAACCACCCAGAAAAATAGGTCCAACACAAGCATGAAGCTATGAAATACATGCCAATTTATGTGAACCTGTACAATACTAGTTCATCCAACCACCCAACACTCTCCAAAAGGATCTCTTAATATATTAGAATATAGACTGGCTCACAATTAAAATTTACCATTTGCTTTTAAAAAATATTTTTTAAATTTTTTGACTTAATTGTATTTTTTAATTGACAAATAATAATTGCCATATTGATACATATTCATGGAGTACATAGTAATGTTTGGATACCTATAATGTATGGTAATTAGATGAGGGTAATTAGCATATCTATTATCTCAAAGCTTTATCACTTATTTGTGTTGGGAACATTCAATATCCTCTTCCTAGCTATCTGAAACTACATCATACATTGTGGTTAACTAAAGTCATCCTACAATGGTATGGATTTCATTATGATATAAATTTAGTTGGTGGCAGCTTACCAGGTACATAGGTCAGAGGGGAGACAATCCTGTAATCAATTATATGACCCAGATCAATGACTGTGATCATTGAAACAAATTTATAAAATAAGCATAGACCTGACCTTGGAGGCCCTTGTTTGAACATATCTTTACAATCGTTTGAATGGCATGCCTCCAAAAAATTCAGCAATACCCCACTGGTTTTCTTCCCAAGATGTTAAGAGCAGTAAGCAGTTAGTATTTAAGATAACTGATAGGATCATGAGGAAGCTTCATGGAATTTTAATAATAAAATCTGAGTTGAGGGGAAGCACATTTTAAAGTGCTTGCATTTCTTTCTATGGGACAGTAATTCAAACTATTTTTTTGTAAACTATATAAAGCTAAAGTGTTAACATCAAGTATGTTAGCAAAATGAGTAAAATTTTAGAGTTATGAAAGCAGTATCAGTCAAGAAGAAAGTAAAAGTATTTCTACTCAAGGCATATAAATTTCTGTATTAGAAAATAGACCCCTGACTTTGTTGAGGGGTGGTCCATTTGTCAAGTTGTAAGTAGTCAATAACTGTCTATCTCTTGAAGACATAGAGAATACCTAATGTCTAAATTATATCCCAAGTACCTAATATTGTGCTAAGACCTTTTGGATCTTCAATAAAATCTAGTGATTGACAACGAAAATAGATCACACTTTTCACAGTCTCCGTATCAAGAGCTTTTAGTTTGGTAAGTTTGTTTGGCTTCCTTACTGTCAAGTTTGTGCATAACAAAATGGGATAAGAGAAACAGGTCTCTTTTGATCTTTAAAACTATACCGATTTGCCCCACCAATTCCAAGTACAATAAATAATCAATTAACAGCCTCTTTCTGGATATATACATATATGTAAGTGTATGTTTTAACCAAGTGAATGTTTTAACTAAATGGCATAAAAATGAAAAAGATGCAATTCCTACCTTCAAGGCACTACAGTCCCTAAGGGAGACAGGTTCATAGTGGTATAACAAAGGAATAGACATGTGCTTAGTCATACGCAAGTTATAGAAATAAGATGAGGTAACAGTTTTCAAGGGCTTTGAAAAGTTAAGTATATGCACAATAAACCTATTGTTATTAGTACGAGGAATTGCCTTAATTTGAAAGTAAATAAATTGAAAAAAATTTTAATTTTTCTTACACTATATTCCACATTCTTGACGAATTGTGTATTGTACATCCTTCTTGGTATCTCTGGATCTATACAACTTTGTTCCAATTGTCTTTGTATCCAGATTGGCTATGTTCACTGAGCAGAAAAAATGAAAATTGTTTTTTCAGAATGATGGTGTCCAATGGTAATTTGCGATAATATTGATTGGAAAAACAAATATACCTGTATTCAACATGGTCATTCAATATTCTCTGGAACACAGGTAGATCTCAAATTATGTGTTTAATTTGATCAATATTATGCTGCAGTGTCAAAAAATGCATAATTTTATTTCATCTCAACAATGTGAGTAGAATCAAAGTCCTAGTATAAACGAATCTATTGGGTAATTAGACAGTTCTCTCTGAACTCAGTAGTGACATTCATTCATTGGCTTCTGTAACATGTTTTTATTGAATCCTTACAATGCAACACGCACTGTACCAGGTGGAGAGTATACAGACATGGAGCAAACAGATAAATGTTTGCCTTGGTCAAAATCTTTTCTACTGTGAGAGGAAAACCCAAACAGGATAAATATAGAAAATATATAGCATTAAGTGCTACAAAAAAAAAAAAAAAATCAATCAATCAATAGAGAGCATTGGCAAAGTTTTTGGTGAAAGGATGTTTGTTATACTTTTAGACAGCCTAGCCATAGAAAGTCTCACTGAGAAGGTGATGTTTGATTAAAGACCTGGAGGGGACAAATTATGTAAATATGTAGATAATGTCATAAATTCAACCAGTATGTGTGGTAGAAGTAGAACCAACACCCTGTCTGCTCAGTAAAGAGAAATTACAAATTTAAACTACCTTTCCTCTGAACTGGCAGTCTATAGAATCTTTTTAGCAGGTAGTTACTCTGTGGCTTTTTGTTCGAAAAAGATTGAGTATCAACAGTTATGGTAGGCACCATGAGTTTACAAATCCAAAATGTATTCTCAATTCTTCTCTCTTTTGCTCACCTCTGCATTTAGATGCTAGAAAATCTCAATACATTTCTGCCCGCTAAAGTAGCCATACAGGACAGTGGCAGTTAAAATAGAAACATATTTAATTTCTTAAAAGACAATGGGCTCGGCATCTTGGTACCCTGTCCTTTTGTTATGGCTTTGAATGCAAATAACATAACTGCACATGGGTAGATACCCTGGACCACAGGGTAGCGAGGATGAAGGAAAGGCCCAAAGAATCTCAGAGACATTAACCCTACAGTCAAGCTGTTAAACCAACACTAAAGCTGCTTTACTCAAGGCATAAAAAATATATATTTGAGAAAAATACACCCTGATTCATTTGAACTTCTGAAACTCAAGTTTTCATTAATTTGTGGCTAAAATCTTTTCTAATGTTTACAGACAGAAAGAGCTAAACCCATGCAATTGTGAGATTAAACGAAAGCCCATTCCTGTGCCTAAAACTAACAAAACCTCCATGAGTTCTTGAACTCATTCACCTCTTTGTTTTTTTGTGACTTATCTTACTATAATGAGACCTTAAAAACAAACGTAAACAATTTTCACATTGAAATAATACAAACATTTGATGTAATAAAACCTTGTTGGCTTGATAAACACATCACATTAATTATCTCTTTTATTTAGTAACTTTTTTATTTAAAAACACTCGACATAATTTTGATCTCACAAAGGAAGAAGAAAGTTAGATACAAATTCAGGAAACATAATCAAATTCTGATATTAGGAGCTAAAAGACTTGACTTGATATATGTTGTTCTTTTAGTCACTAAAAAAAGGGGTTCTATATTTTGAGAAAATGATATCATCAAAGTCCAATGACACTAAATAAATATATCATTATGGAATAAGAATGCCATTTCTATATGGATTTGGTCTTTTGTTGCCAATAGGAGTGTAAACTGTCATTCAACTGCAAAGTGTTATTTAGTAGCTCATGCTTAAAGAAAACAAATCATAACCACAGGTTATTTGCTGACTCTTACTGGGAAAAATAATAAGGCTTATTCTTTTGGTAAAATTAAACCATGCATGGTATGAAATAGTGTGACTTGCATTAGGTATCCTATGATAGGAAATTGTATCACATATTCTCACATATTTTATTATTATTTATTTATGAGGGCTCAAAAGTCCTTTGCTCTGCCACCATAACAAGTTCTACTCCACCTTCCTCCTCTACCCAGTTTTATAGTCAGAAATACAGAAGAAGTAAATGTAATTAGATAAATTTTATTTAATATTTGTTTATCGACAGAATGATATTGCTGCTCTCAAGTTTTCTAAAATTGCTTTACGTTATCATACTTACATCAATTTTATAGCCGTCTGCAAATTGAAATGTACATGAAACATAAACTTTAAAGAATCAATACAGCCATGGACATGTTAAAAGAGTTCTGTGATTTGTTTTCACTATTGGAATTGGCAAGTCTTTTAAAAATTGTGTGTGTGTGTGTGTGTGTGCGCGCATGCACGCATGGCTGTGTATTTTATAAATTTAATTTAGAGGTAACTAGAAATGACAACAATCAAGGCTTCACAATTAAATATGAATTCTGCGTGTTGTTATTAAGGCCTATTTAAGAAAGAAAAGCTTAAATTCCCTAATTTCTGAGGTTCTAAGCAGATGTTTCCACAACAGGAGAGCAGTCTATGTAACTATATAAAATTTTAAAAAATCTTCTTGATGAATTATATTCATTAGCAGCAAAAGTTTGATGTAGAACTCTGTACAGAAGAATTCCCCAGGACTCAGAGACTTACTTCTGCCTCTTCTGTCATTGGTTAACAAAGTTTCAGGATGGTGTATATTTACTAGATACAACTCTCTCTCAATATGAGTCAAGATAACATTCTGAGATTTATGAAGCCTAACGTGTCTGATGTTTCTTGGTATTTACTTTACAGCTGTCTTTGTAGTTTATTTACTGTAGGCTCAACTGACTGGGTGCAACCTGAAGTCCTCTGGAATAGTAAAAGTAGAAATCCTCAATACTTCCTCCCAGGACCATTTATAAAAGTGTCTTTGCTTATTACAAACATATTTGAAATTATTCAGATCAAAAATTGCAGTGCTGTGTTTCTAATCACTATATCACTATTACTTGAGCATCAAGGAAGTAGTATACATTGGTGTACTATTAACATGGCATGCTTATTATAAACGGGGCTTATAATTGTTCTATTGTCCTATTCTAATTGTTAATTCTATTAAGCACTGCATAATTGCAATGAAATATTATATTTTAAATACTGTACAAATATAAAATTAAAATGATTAAATTGAGGCATGGGGAAAGCTGAACACACATAAGTTTATTAGATGCAAAGTTAATCTCCAAACCTTGAATTCAAACATTGGAAACACTGACTATCTATTGGAATGGACAGTTTATTTGTCCATGGTATTCTTGCCTAGTAAACTCTCTGAGGGCTGCCACCATATTTATACTAATCCCTATTTTATTCAGTGACTAGCATGCTGCCTAATATGTAGTGTGATTAAACACATGCATACATATACTTTATATATACAATAATCAACTTGTTGGATGACTACATGCATAAAAAAAGAAGAAAATATTTCGTTTCTCTATGCAGGTATAGGGATGAACAAGGAGGCTGTGAATGAGGATATGGGTGAAAAATTAGGACAAATTGGTAGAACAAGAAGACATTAGTAAACCTAACCTTTAAAAGAGTTGTTCAAAAAGAGAAACACCTATGCTGGTAATAGAGCTTTCTCTGTAACAAGGTATGTTCAACTGAGGCTAGATTGTTCCTGGACCAAACCAAGCGCTGGGCTGCTTGTTCTTGTGGCCCAATAACGAGATGCAGATGAACTGGGAGAGAAGGGAGTTTACTTCAAAAATTGGGTGCAGGGATAAAGCCTGGAAATTATCACCAGACCAACTGAAAATTGCAAAGTTTTCCAGAGCTTATATACCTTCTAAGCTGTATTTCTACGTATCAGTGTGGATTCATCTAAAGACATAAGTGATTAACTTCTTCTAACTATAATGAAAGTCTCAGTTTTGAACACCTTCCTCTGGAGCCTTAGCCATAGCAAATTTACTTAATCTAAATGGGTCCAGGTGCTGGAGTGACTACCCTTATCTTGTCTCCCGCTAAATCCTGAGGGTTTGGGGAATTCCTTCAGACCCACAATAAATTTCTCTGTGAAGTTCTGGGGAGTTTCCTCAGACCCACAGGAAAACTTGTTTAATCCTAAACAGGTCCTGTTAAGAATTCCTTCAATACATTGTCATAGTTCGAGGCCCAGGAAAGGCCCAGGCAAAACTCTTGGTGGGCTTTTGTTATATTCCAGCCTTTGTATAAGGGCACTGGCTCTATCAGCTTTTAATATTTAACTTAACCACTCAGTTAGTGCTGAAACAGTTGTTACGGAAGCCTGTATTCGTGAGACCTGGCCTGCCACAAGATGACCCCCTATACTGGATATTCTAGAATTCACTGCACTGGCCGAGTGGATGTTCAAGGTAACATCTCAGATCTCTTTTAGTAGTCAAATGTATTTCAAACCAAAATAAAAACAACAAACTTCTTGAATACCAAATTACTAAGACATTTGAATAAATTAGCTGGTCAATTTAATTAATATAATTGATCCCATTATCTTGGAAACAAATCCAAAGATTGTTTTCTGTATCTGACAATTTTGCATGACTTATAATGGCATGAGGCAATGAATGAACTAGTAAGTGTTGGGAAAGTGTTAGTACTACTAATATGGTTTGACTCTGTCACCACCCAAATCTCACCTTGAACTATAATAATCTCCACGTGTCGTGGGAGGTACCTGGTACGAGGTAATTGAATCATGCGGGCACGTTTTCTCATGCTGTTCTTGTGATAGTGAACAAGATCTGATAGTCTCACAAGATCTGATAGTTTTATAAAGGGGAGTTCCCCCACACAAGCTCTCTTGCCTGTCACCACATAAGAGGTGACTTTGCTCCTCATTCACCTTCCACCATGATTGTGAGGCTTCCCTAACCATGTGGAACTGTGAGTAAATTAAACCTCTTTCCTTTATAAACTACCCAGTCTCAGGTATGTCTTTGTAAGCAGCATGAGAACAGACTAATACAACTACCTCCCTTTTATAGGGAGTAGTGTTTTTTGCTATTTCCTTAGTGCAAATAGAGCTTCCCAAAAAACATTTGCCTTCTTATCAGATGGAATTTGACTAAATTTTTTTAAAGAATTAACAGGGACAAAGAATTTTATGAATGTGACCTGTCTTAATCTTTAATATCTTTCAAAAGCTCTCAAAAGATGTCCCTTGCCATTGTCAGTGTTCTGGAAGTAAAAGTGGGAACTGGCTGGTACCAAGCACAGAGTAACAGTCATTAGTTCTAAATGCTGAGTAATGGAGCATGACATTTTTCATCAAGAACATCAAAGAGAAATGGTCCTTAAAATATCTACAGCATCAAGTACTGTACATGGACAATTACCGTGTGATAGTTAAGTAAAGTGGGTACACATAGGTTGTTTGTTATCACTGCAGTTCTCTCAGAATCCAGAGAGAATGACACTCCCTTTTTACTTAGGAACAGTTTTATATATGAAGCTTAACTCCTCAAACAGCAGTGCAACGTAGTCTTAGTGAACTGCTTCAGTTAAATGCACTGTTAAAAACCACAGTCATGAAATTAGAGAAGTGATAAGAACTTCAGAAATCAACCCTTTTTATCTCATATTTCATGTGAGAAACCTGAAGCCCAGATTGATTGTCTTGTATAAGATCATGTAGAAAGTTATTAGTAAGTCTGTTTGCGTTTGTCTCAGGCCCAAACACTTCCAATGATTACATTGCCAATTCATTGAAAGGTTAATATGGTTAATTAAATAGTCTAAATTAACTAAATGACATACGTCAATATTATAGGGCAAGTTGAACTTGCACATTTAACCTCTTTCCTCACCACCTTTCCAACTCCCTGAAATCCATAGCAAAATATTTATACCACATTGGAAATTGAGGAGGAGTGCTGGTTACATGCCAGAAATTTTATGGAATCTTTGCAAGATATCGTATAAGTGAGATCAGAATGAGAGGTCGGCTAGGACATCAAGGGCAAAGTCAAAGTCTGATAAATATCTGGCAGAATCTAGCACCAATGTCAAGTTCAGAAGGAAGGTGTTGGGCACAAGGGCAATAGATGAGAAGTAAACATTAGTCTTTTCAGTTCGTCTTAGAGTAGTATTTATGTGCTAGTACACATAATGTCACCCAGGGTACTCATTTTTACCTTGCACTTACTGTGAAATAAAGGATTCTATGTGTGTATATTTGGTGGGTGGCAGAGGGTCAGCCACTGCCATCCGAAGTCTTACAGAAATAAAGCAGCACTCCAGCTAACCTGGTTTGTAACAACCAACATGAATAATATAACTTCAGCACAGTGCAAACACTTCCCCTAACCAAGTCTTATCTTTTACGGATCGCAAAACAAATGGACTTGTCATCTGGCATCGTAACAACGTAATTGATCTAAATCTAAATTTAATTGATTTCAATTCATTACTTTCTGGGATGCAAGTATTTGAATAAAGACTCAGACCAATCTGATGAAAACCATGTTATAGCCATAAACATAAGAAATTTGTGTCTTTCAAAATAAGAAACTTGTATTATGTGTAGCTATAATCTGTTTTCGAATAATTATAAAATAATAATAATTATTAGGTTAGTGCAAAAGTAATTGTAGTTTTGCCATTACTTTCAGTGGCAAAACCGCAATTACTTTTGCACCAACCTAATAAAATAAATCTAAAGAAAAGTCTGTATTCCAAGAAAAAGAACATAAATTACACAGGTTGGAGCAAGTGTTAAAGCAGCCATGGCTAATGGAAATAGAAGATTTGTAGTTCAGGCCATCAGTTTTCATAAAGAATAAGGTTTGCAGCCCATCTCAAGTGTCTATTTTGTTTTGGGGGTCAGAAACTTATAGCATGTTATTGATATGACTCAAATCTTTAACACGAAAGAGAAAATTAAATACAAAGTATTAAAAAAGAGAACTTCAGACTATAAAACCTGGAACATTAAATATTCTTTCTTTTTTACTCATTCGATATAAAACTTATGTTGCCTCTCTTAACAAAATACTTTTGAGTGTCTTCTCATCCAATTACCTCCTTTTACCTGATTCTTTATTCACAATCAAACATCTCATTATTATAGTAAAGCTCTGCCTGTAGTGAGAAAAATATCCTATGGACATCCATGCAAGTGTTTCATTTTACATATTATTTAAAGCAATTAATTGATCCTCTGATTTTATGGGCTAGTGTGGAGGAGGAGGCATGGGCACCTACACGCATTAATAGAGTGAAGGAACAATGATATTAATATATGATGAAGAAAACTTAAGGCCAAACAATAAAGTTGTTATGAAGTTTTCCATGGATAATTGCATTGTTTGTAAACACTTAACCATATAAAAACATAACATTGCAATATGTAAAATAAAATGAAATTTTTAGGAAATTATTTTAACATACATTCTTAAGTCATTTGCAAACAATTTAAACCAAAGGAAAACATGGATATAGCATATTTAAATAATATAATCAGTAACATACATCTTATGTGAAATCTTATAAAAGATGTACGAATATTCTTTTCTAATGGAGCTTTTATGCAAATTGACATACTAAACCATACAGAAAAATCAGTCATGAAATTTTAGTACCAATGGTCCCAGGCCACATTGGAATAAATTGAGAGATAACCAAAAATAGGAAAAAAAAAAAATCAAAAACATTTTAGCTCCAAAATATTTGAGTAAAATATTTTTAAAAATTTCAAAACATCAAGTAAGAAATAAGAGCTGCAATGGCATATTACTCTAAAAATGAAACAGTCAAAGAATTATTTTTTCCAAAACTTGTAAATAGCCAAATTTTATTCAGAACAATATAACTTTAAATGTCTCTATTATTTGATGAAAGACATAAAAATTTATTTCTCTGAGCTGCACAAGACCCAGAATGCTCTAACCAAGAGTACATTGAAATATTGAAGCAACAGATTCTAGGCTATTTAAACTCTTCCAGGATATAAAAACAAGTAAATAAATAAAAATATTAAAAACAGCTTAAAATTCCGTTTGAGAAGTTCATGTTAACAGAAAGAAACATTAAAAATAAATTATGATTGAAAAACAAAATGAAAAACTGTAACTATTAAAAATTCAATTTAGTAAATTTAAAAAAGAGTATAAAATAGGGTCAGGCAGAGGTTACTCGAGAACTTAAAGAAAAATTCAATATTAAGTCACCATATTTTTCATCGTATCAGTAAATCAGATGAAAAAATTTGATGTTATGAATAGAGGCCAAAATAGTGTTTGATTAAATATTAAATCCATTCTTGATATAAAACAATATAAAAATAAACATTTAAAATGTGAGCGTAAAAATAACAGAGAACATATAACTTGACCCAGTCAATATTATGCAATATTGGAAGAAAACAAAAGCTTTTCATAAACGTGCCGTTACTTCTCTAAGAAAAAATTTGGAAGGAGGAGGATAAAAGAAGGAAGAGTGGTAATTTGATGGTGTCTTAGATTTGATGAAGTACTATTCACAGCTGTTAAAATCTTGTCCATAAATAGAACATTTTCTCGGCTAATCACATGAAAATCAAATTTATAACCAATTACAAAAGGAGTACATGCAATCAGGGCCTATGCATACATCGTCTCTGAACTTTCTTCAGTGTTTAAATGCAAGACTAGATGAAAGAGGTAGAAATTACTGAAAGTAGAGTTTCCCTCCATACATTTTCTTCTTAACAAGAGAGAAGATCCCTTACCAAATTGTCTAGCTGAGAAAAAATCAGTATTTCCAAGAAATGTATATGTTTGTGTTAATTAAACTGATTGTTTTCTTAATACATACTATGAAATGTAATAATCACTGATCTACCTATAAGAGTAAATTACAACATTCTATAGCCCCTGTCTAATTACAAATTCTCTTAAAACCTTTGGAAGCCTTTGGAAATTAAAACCTTTGGAAATTCTCTTAAAACCTTTGGATTCAGAGAAATCTGATGAATTTTGACTCCAGCATAAAATACATTGTTTAGCATGTGTGACAGCAACAAATTAAAATCAGATTATAAAAATAGGAAACTTAAAGGGGTCAAATCTCAATATTTTTCCAAAAACCAAATGTTTCTGCTTAAGGAAGAAAACTTTTACTTGTGATTTTAAAAAGAAAACATAAATCTCAAAATAGTTACAGTAGTCTCCCAAATTTTATTGTATGATTATAGGAGTTTATTTTTGACTGTGCCTTTGAAAGTTTATTTTGATAATATATTTCAAACAGAAATGCTTTGTACTAGTGCTTTGTGCAAGTACTAGTGACTATTTCAGACTCAAAGTTGTGTTGAAGTAATGAAAAATATATTGTATTTTTGAACCTTTGACATTCTTGTTTACAGAATTGACATCGCTATTGCCTTAGTCCGTTTAATACTGATACAAAAGAATACCTGGGGCTGGGTAATTTCTAAGGAAAAAAGACCTATTTGGTTCACTCTTCTTATGGTGGGAAAGTTCAAGATGGGGCATCTGCATCTGGTGAGGGCCTTAGGATGCTTCCACTCATGGCATCAGCCAGTACAGAGATTACCTGACGAGAGAGGAGGCAAGAGGCAAGAGGCAAGAGGGCGAGGGGGAGGTGCCCCGCTCTTTCAACAACCAGCTCTTGCAGAAATTAAGAGTGGGAACTCATTCACACTGAGGGAGGGCATTGGTCTATTCATGAGAGGTCTGCTCCTATGACCCAAACACTTCTCAATAGACCCCACCTCCAACACTGGGGATCCAAGTGAAACATGAGGCAAAGGACAGATATCCAAACCATAGCAGCTAGTTATATCATCTAGAACATCCAGAAGATATCTGATAATTTACATGTACACTGGTTTCTAGTCTTTGAAGCCATGTATTGGGACATATTGTAGTATGTGGTATCTTCTAGTTGCTGGGGTTTTTGTGATATGCAGAGCTTTTGAACTTTTTTCAGGATTAGAATAAATAATTGTGCATCAACTTTGTAACCTAACTTGGTGCCCTCCTGCTCTGACTGAAAGTCTCTCTTTCTGATTCCATCATTGACAAAACTGAAAGAAGCCACAGAACACATTTGCTTTGGCATTTGTCAAGACTTCCTAATTTTTTTTAAGAAAAGAAATTTTAAAGCAGATTAAAAAAGTCTTTGACTCATGGACTCTTGATAAATCAAGTATATGATCCAGTGTCTTTGCAGTGTGACTATAAAATAATGTCAATTAAACTTAAGAGGAATTAACAAGATCTGTAGTTAATTCAAAAATGTAATGTGGAGTAAAAGAAGCAAGTGACAAAATATCATTTTATTTAAATATGAAGCACAATATATTTTTATTAATACCTTTATTATGAAAATGTGCAGATTGAAAGTACGAGCACCAAGTTTGTAATATTGGGACAAAAGGGGGATCTAGCTGTGGACAGAAATCTAGAAAAGGTTTTACATTTTGTAATACTCTAAAAAGGAGTATACATCTATTTATGTATTTGTGTATGTATATGTTTGCATGTGTTCAGATATAGCATATATAGTTATATATAGTAATTACACAGTATGTTTCAGATAGATTGATAGAATTAAGAGTATAGGCTTTCCGCTTGATTTGTTGAATTTGAAACCTCTTCTCCTAGCTTTGGGGAAAGTATTTGGGAGCAATATTCATTATCTCTTTAGGAAAGGATTAGAATTCTCTACCTCATGCATATCTATCTTCTCCTTTCAACTTGCTTTGATCAATGAACTGTGAGGGAAATTGACATGTGTCTCCTGAGCAAAATCTTGTAAAACCAGCATGTCCTTCACATTTCCCTCCCTTTCCACCTGTGTTTGTGGTCATAGAAACAGGTGGAGATGGACCCTCAGTCAGCCTGGATCCCTGAGTCATTATGATGCGCAAAACTCCATTGCAATGCACATGTAGCATGCATGAGAAATGAGGCTTTTGTGTTTTAAGTTGCTGAGGCTATTGCTTTATATACAATTGTAGCATAAGGTAGCTTATTCTGACAGATACAGATACATTGCTGTTGTACTTTTATACATGTCTAAATTAGAATAAGTTTAGAAGACTGGTGTGTTGTTCCTAAATGAATATAAACTCTCAAGAATTGTTTTCCAGCAATCAGTCCATATCAGATCTGAGCACTTAGGACACAAATACATGCATCTCAGTCTGTTCTCCGTCTGTGAATAAAGTAGGGGGTGGAGAGAAAAGTAGTCATATGAAAAAATAAATAAAAATACGTTTTATGTTTTATAACAGGATGTTAAGTGCATTTTCTCCAGTGATGTCCATTATTCTTTTGATACTCCACAGTAAGGACAATGGGCATTAGTTGAAGAGGACAGACCATCTCATCTGACTTCCCAGTCAGGGTGGTCTGGGAGCTGATTCTGCAAACCTTAGCCTATAGCCACCTCCAAACAAGAGCATCTGCAAAGAGGAGGCCAGGATTGAAAAAATGAAATTGGTGGGGTTTTCCTTGAAGAGAATTGTGGGCAAATTGTGCTCTTCCCCTTTCCTTGGACCCCTGCTCCCCCATCACCTCAAAAAGAGTGAAAGCGCATCCAAAGAATGGCTTAATGAACAGAAGCAGGGGCGGCGAGGTGGCTCATACCTGTAATCCCAGCACTTTGGGAGGCCGAGGTGGATGGATCACAAGGTCAGGAGATCCAGACTATCCTGGCTAACACGGTGAAAACCCAGCTCCACTAAAAATACAAAAAATAAAAAAATAAGCTGGGCGTGGTGGTGGGCGCCTGTAATCCCAGCTACTTGGGAGACTGAGGCAGGAGAATCACTTGAACCCGGGAGGCGGAGCTTGCAGTTAGCCGAGATCGAGCCACTGCACTCCAGCCTGGGCTACAGAGCAAGACTTTGTCTCAAAAACAAAACAAAACAAAACAAAACAAAACAAAACAAAACAAAACAAAACAAAACAAAACCAGAAGCCCTGGAGTTGAGGAGTCAGGAACAGGGCGTGACTCTTGTTGACAGGAGTCCTCTGTGAAAGAAGCTGAAGTGTTTTGTGTGATGGAGCGCAGGCAGAACATGATAAGGAGTTCGTCGGCCGGGCGCGGTGGCTCAAGCCTGTAATCCCAGCACTTTGGGAGGCCGAGACGGGCGGATCACGAGGTCAGGAGATCGAGACCATCCTGGCTAATACGGTGAAACCCCGTCTCTACTAAAAACTACAAAAAACTAGCCGGGCGACGAGGTGGACACCTGTAGTCCCAGCTACTCGGGAGGCTGAGGCAGGAGAATGGCGTAAACCCAGGAGGCGGAGCTTGCAGTGAGCTGAGATCTGGCCACTGCACTCCAGCCTGGATGACAGAGCCAGACTCCGTCTCAAAAAAAAAAAAAAAAAAAAAAAAAAAAAAAAAAAAAAAAGAGTTCGTAATTCCATAGAGACAGAGGTAGAGGGATTTTCGTGTAGGAAGAGTTTAGCGCATGGGAGGTAGCAGAACTGTAGTCATCTTAAGAGACTTGGCCCCAGAGAGCTGGCTCAGGGTAAGGTGACTGAGAGCCGCCCGGGAAGGGGCACCGCACCGCCGGGAAGAGTCCGCCCTGGAGGGCTCTGCTCCTGCAAAGGCTCGATGTCGTGGGAGGCTGTCCAGTACACAGTCACCACTCAAGGATTAAAGAGGCAGAATTTTGGAATTTGTCACACAAGCCCCAGTCCAGAAACATCTGGCCTTTTCTTCAAATCCTCTCTCACTGCTGTGCCTGACCTGAAGGTCAGCTAGAAAGCAGGTAAGGCTGGAATAAAGGAAGAAAGAAGAAAAGTGCACGTGCTCCTCCCTACCCCTCTGCAAGCCTGGAGAACCTCACATCAAGCCTGGGAATGGGACCGGGAGCTGGAAATGAAGTTATTTTAGACTAGGCTGCACTTTTTTCCTTTTTTGCAAACATGCAATGCGTAAGGCAGTAATTCTAAATGTACAGCTGGATGACTTTTTTCTTATCTCCACCCATGTAAACCCTAGCCAGAACTTCTCAGGAAACAAACAATATCCTGACTTCTATCACCTTAGATAGCTAACTCTTCTTGAACTCCATAAACGGAATTATCCATTACGAAATCTTTTGTGTCTGGCTTCTTTCCCCCTGCATTATGTCTGTGGGTTGGGTGGTCAGCAGTGTGTTTTTACTGCTGTATAGATTCCCGTGGTGGGAGTGTATCACCACTGGTTTATACATTCCACTAGTGATGGATGGGTTGTTTTCAGGCTTTGACTATTAGGGGTTAAACTACTATGAACATATTTGTACGCATGTTTCTCACAGGTAAAGTGCATAAGAGTGGACTTGCTGGGTCACAGAAGACCACATTAAACACTAGTAATATAGGGAAAGGCAGTCTCATACTCACCCCCATTCAGCTACATGAGAATGGGCTTGGGCCTGGAACCCTTCCTTATCAAGAGATAGAGTCCTCGCACCTTGAACTGGGCTTGTCACCTTGTGTGGGTCTATCTTTCCCTGCTTCCAACTCAATGTGTGCACTCCTTTGTTCTGATTAAGTAAATGTGTCATTGGTTCTCCCCGGCTTTTCGTATTTCAGATCCCACAGTTGGGGGAGGGAATGGAAAGGGTGGGTGTTGGGGGTAGGTCTTCTACTGCAGCATAAAGTGGGATGCCTGTAGCCATACTACCCTCCTTGGCTTTGGAGTGGATCTGCTGTCTATGGGGGACTGGCACATTTCAAGGGACTGGATCTTGTAAACACTCTCTCTCATTTTGGTGTAAGTAAACACTGTATCAGTTGAGCCTGCTAAGCAGCTTGTCTGCTCTCAGTGACCTCAAATCATGCACTGGTCTCTCTGCTGGGTGGCACTTCTTTGCCTGTTAACTTTGACCACATTTGACCACATTCATGTGATAGTCTATCCTGCAGCACAACCTGACCACCAGTGAACATTGAAACAAGTAGATCCTGCTAAACAAGTTTCCTAAGTGTATGTAAAATTTTATACTGTAGTCAGCAGTGTACGAGAGTTCTAGTTACTCCACTTCCTCACTTATTAAATTTTACATTGAATAGTCTTTTAAGTTTGAGTCATTGTGTAGTGGTGTCTCATTGCAATTCCCCAATAAGTAATGATGTTGTATTGACTGTGTGTGTGTGTGTGTCTGTGTGTGTGAAGTTCCTGTTCTAGTCTTTTGACCACTTTGACCATTTTTATTGAGTAGCTTCTTTTTATATATTCAGGATACAAATCCTTAATTTTATATATAAATTTTCCCCAGTGTGTGGCTGAGCTTTTCACTCTCTAAATGGTGTGTTTTGATAAGCAGAAATTGTTAATTTTATGAAAATTTAATTTATCAATTACGGTTAGTTACAGTTGTGTACAGTTTGGAAAATCGTTGCCTATCCCAATGTTATAAAAATAATGTCCTATGTTCTCTTTTAAGAGGCTACATTATTTTACACTTCTCACCAAGGTCTCAGATCTAGTTGATGTGATTTTTGCAAATCACAAACTCGCTTTTGTATAGGGTAGGAGGAGGGGTCAAAATAAATTTTTCCTCATAGATATCCAGTTGATCAAACACAGTTTATTGAAAAGGACATTCTACACACTAAATTGTAGTAGGACTTTTGTCAAAAATCAGTGGCTATGTATAGAAATGTCTGTTTCTGATCTATTTTCTGTTTTATTATTCTATGTGTCCATGCTTGTTCTAATACCCTACTGTTTGATTTACTTTAGCTTTATAGTAAGTTTTGATATTTAATCATGTAAATCCTCAAACTTTGTTCTTTTTCAAAATTATTTTGGCTATTAAATTCTTGGTATTTCCAAATATAGTTTTAAAACAGTGTCAGATAATGCTTTTTTATTACTTAAAGGTGAGATACTCAGTACCTGAACACAATGACAATTCTATGATCTTCTGAAACTAACCTCTGTGTGTGGGAATTTGAAAATTAGTGGATAAAGTGAATAGCTATGTTTTCTGCTTTCATCTCACTAAATCGAGTTTATTTAATGATCAGATTGCAATAACATAATAAATTCTATAGTAAGATTGTATATAATTAGCTATATATTGGAAGAGGAAGAAAAAGTTGTAATAGTAAGTGCTGATGAAGCTAACATCTTACCTGCATTTTGAAGTGTGACTAAACATTCAGCAGGAAGAAAGGGCAGAATAAAAGTACTTATTTCATGGAATAAGATGTAAGAGATATGAAAGAAAAATATGCGTAATGTAATCAGTAATACTGTTAAAAAAAAAAAGTAGGGAAGCCATTAATCTACCGTGGCTGTTACACTAATGTTCAAAATGAGAACTAAAGCCATATTCAACTGCAGCCTCCCGTACTTTTATCATACTATTCTTATATCTGTTTTTTCTTTCTCTTCTTTTTTTCTTTTCTTTCCTTTTCTTTCTTTCTCTTTCTTTCTTTCTTTCCTTCTTTCTTTCTTTTCTTTGTTCCTTTCTTTCCTCTTTCTTTCTTTCCTTCTTTCTTTCTTTCTTTTTTTTTTTTTTTGACAGAGTCTCGCTCTGTCACCCAGGCTGGAGTGCAGTGGCACGATCTCGGCTCACTACAAACTCCACCTCCTGGGGCTAAGCGATTCTTCTGCTTCAGCCTCCTGAGTAGCTAGGATTACAGGCATGTGCCACCATACACAGCTGATTTTTTTGTATTTTTAGTAGAGGTGGGGTTTCACCATGCTGCCCAGGCTGGTCTCAAATTCTTGACCTCATGATCCCGCCGACTGGATCTTCCAAAGTTCTGGGATTACAGGTGTGGGTCACTGTGCCCAGCCTTAGATTCCGTACTTCCTAACAGAGCACCACAAGTAGCATTTCTAACAAATGCTGCAAATCCTAAAGATAATTGTATTCAGCATAATCTAAGAATACAGAGCATAAAAGCAAACCTATTTTAGAAAAAATATTAAAGGCATAATGTTAAAATTCAACACTTATTTTTAGAACCTACTGTGTGCCAGGCACTTTAAAAAATGTTTTTAATAAAAGGATGAGCAAAATTGGCAAAATCTCTGCCCCTGTGGAGTGTCCATTCTAATGAAGAAAACAGTAAGCAAGTTAAGAAGCAAATGCATAACATAGTGTTAGGTTGTGATAAGGGCTATGTGGAAAAAATAAAGCATGATTGAACATGGAATGACACACAATGTTTGTGTAGAGAGAGTATTGTTGGAGAGAAGGTTCAGAAGTGAAAGAAATGATGAAAGAACCACAGCAATATCTGGGGCAAGAGGGAATAGCCAAGCAGAAGCCTTAAGGCCACAAGAGCTGGGAGGTTTAATAAACGGCAAGAAAAATAGTGCAAAAGTGATATAGAGTGGCAGAGGGAAAAGTAGTAAGTAACAGACACAAAAGATAAGCAGGGCCTAGATTCCCTGTGGCCTGGGAGACAATGGTGAAGACTTATGGATTTGTTTCATGTGATGAAAATCTGTTATAGAATTTGAGCAGTAAATGATGTGATCTGATCTATGTTTTTGAAAGAATCATTCTGGCTCTTGTTTGGAAAATAGCCAGGGATTGAGGTGGTGAAAAAAAATAGTAATGGAAGTAGAGGGAACAGTCAGAAGTGACTGCAGTAATTTAGAAGAGAGATAATGGAAGCATGGCCTGGGGTAGTAGCTACAAAAAAGGTGAGGACTCGATTTAGGATGTGTTGTGAAGAAAAAGTTGACAGGCTTTGCCAATGGAATGGACGTGGAGTGTGTTAGAAATAGGGAATCCAGGCTGATTTTTAAATTGAGGGCCTGAGCCACTGGATAGTTAGAGATGATATTTCCACTAAGATTAGAAGTGAGAGGAAGCATCATATTTGGGGCAGGGAGGAATCAAAGTTTCTGTTTGGAGTGGTTAAATTCAGAATGCTTCTCAGATATCCCAGGAGAGGCGTTAATTTGGCAGTCAGGTATCTGAATCTGCACACAGATGGGAGGTCAAAGCTGGATGTGTTAGTTTAGAAATAACCAGCATTTGGGTAAGATTTAAACTTATGACATAGGATAAAATTATCTAGAGATAGCATTTACTCAGAGAACTCTCAGTATTCAGGAACACAAGCCTATCCAGACTGGCTTGGGATAAATATAGTTTTATGTGGAAGACGAATAGGTGTCCATGTAGAACCAAAGAAAAGGCACAAATAAATGGAAATCTATCATCTCTCTTGGTTACACAGAATCCATGAGGCAGTAAAGGATAAGGATTGAGCTCTCAACATGTGAATGTCTTAATTCAGACATCAAACAGAACTGAATTTGAATCTGTTTCCCACCAGCCAAATGAGTGTTTGGTGAAGATGACCATGATGATGACAATGACTTACATTTCTTAATGTTTCCCCTATGTGTGTAGGACTTTTAAACTTGTTCCAGTACAAGTAGGGAAAGTAAATTCACATTAGTTTTCATGTTTTATATATATATATATATGACACACACACATATATACACCACACACACACACACACACACACACACACACACACACACACAGAGATAGGGTCTCTGTGTGCTGCCCAGGCTGGTCTCAAACTCCTGGGCCCAAGTAATCCTCCTGTCTAGGCCTCCCAAAGTGCTGGGATTACAGGCGTGATCCACTGTGCCCTGCCCTAAATATATTTTTTATATAGCAGGAAATCAAAAAAGAACATGAAGATTACAAATTTTAATCAGAGAGGAAAGATTTTGTGAGACAGCATAATTTCATATTCAGACAGCAAGTCTTTAGCTAATTCTTTGATTAAAGCCGTGACAAAACCATTTTGAAAAAAATGTTTTTGTGATACATTTACCTGTGAAATTTTGAAAGATCTGCACTTGGTAAATTTAGCATCGTTTAATTTTTCTCTTCCCTACAGTAATTACAAAATTCTGGAGGGAGGAAAAAATGTAATATTCTCTAGGAATGAGAAGGGAAGAGAATACTTTGATCTATACTAAACATGATCATTTTTGTACATGCACTTTCAGAAGAGGTCCCATGCTGTGGATTGAAGTTGAAATGAAATACAGCAATTGTCTCCAGCACTAAATACCCATAGGCATATTTTTACAAGACCATACATTAGTATATGCCTGCTAGATACATAACAATGTGTGTGCATATTTTAAGAGAATCTTAATGTGACTAACAAATAGCAAATTGTTCAAAATTTCAGGCTCAAAATTGAAGAGAAAATTTTTTTACTAAAAAATTATATACACAAAGACAGTGATGCAATGTTGAGCACTAATGTAAATTAGGATGAAATATGAGAAGTAATCAGTGCCAACCATCTGCCTAGCTTCTCCTCACTTCTGCCCTTCCCTAGCAGGGGTGAGCTAAAGTTTCTACCTCCTGGGGAGATGGGAAATGACAGTGAGTGAGAGGCTAGTGGGAAAGCTGCAGGCACCCCCTTCTCTAAAAGCAGGAGGCCATGGGTGAGTACTGCAATTTAAAAAAAAAAAATTTTTTTGAGGTTTCTCTCTGGAAAATGGCTATGAATTCTAACCCCGCATTGACAGGGCTCCAGTGATTTGGTCATGGATGTCTACAGTGACTTCTTTATCCTAGTGGATGGCCTAATGCCTAAGTGTTGCCTAATGCCTAAGGGTTCAACCCATCACCAGGTGTCCCACTCACAGGAAACATGCTTATACCAGCAGCCCCCCTTGTGGCTCTTGTCTGACCTATGTCCAGTTTATTTCTACCAAGATATCCATTGTCTACGAGAGCTTTACCTTGGAAAGAAGTTAGGTTCAGGTGTGTCAGTCAAGTGAGATGCAGAGGAGGCAATGTAACTAAAACCATATAATAGTAGAAGGAGTGTATTACTTACAGATTAAGAGAAAACAGCAGCACTCCTTATAGGGCCAATGGGTAGGGGGAGCCATTCTAGACATACATGCTCAACCGGAACCAGAAAGTGGAGAGCAAAAGAGAGAGTGAGGGGCCTGTGTGCTAAAGCTTTTATTGGACTCCAAGGTATTACCTAGGTGGGTTTCCATGGGAGTTCTAATTTTCGAGTTCAAAGCAGCAAGCTGTTGCAAGTTCTTTGTGGCCACACTGTTACCGAGAGGTTGTCGCTGCAGCATATTGGTGCAGTCTGTGGGGGATGGAGGAGTCAGTGGGGTAAGCCAATAGGTGATATCTAGCTGTCCCATAGGGAAGGTGGTCAACAGGGGGCAATTGTATAAGGCAGATATCTGGACTGACCACATTAAAGAACTGGAAATTGTGCCAAGGGTGACTAAGCCCTGTTTCTTTTATGAGAAAGTCCAACTTATATTCAAAATGAATGCCAAGGCAATATAACATTATAGGAATTCACTACCATGCATCCCCATGCTCCTGAATTTTCAAGTCCAAACTCCCTATATCTAGCTGATAATATGGGTGCCAAGTAATCTGGAAATTCCTGGAATTTCTGCTGCTAATTGGAAGTCTCAGCCCGTTTCATTCAAGGTAATTTGTCTTCGGGTCCAAAGCCAGCATTTTATGACACTTAGGTGCTCTCATCAAAGATGTGTGTATGAAAAGGCTTAAGGAGAAAATCGACACAGAACAGCCTGCCTTCGCCCTGTAGGGCTCTCAAGTGGGTCCAACCCACCCTGGGGCTTGGAGTGATTTCAGATACTCTGAATGCCTCTGGTTCCCAAACTGCCATGGCTTGCTGGTGGAAAAAAACAGCTTCATACCCTTACTATGAATGATATATATGATTGGCTAACTGAAAGCAAAACCATAATGGAACATGACTGCAGACAGGTATATATTCTCCAGGGGGTCCGTGTTTCGTTAGGGCAAACACATCTCACCAGGTGAATGGCCTCGATGGCTGGAGGCAGCATGAACTCTAGACTCTTGGATACTTGGATAATTCATTAGAACAACAGCAGACAGAGTTGAAGCTGGTCTTTGAGAATATTCCTTACAAGCCAGTACAGACCAAAATCTTTCAAGTATAAAATTCTCTTCTTTCTTACTGTAGTGTATCTTTGGCAACAGGGATACACAGATTATGGAAAACTGAAGAATGTAAGTTACACTTTAGTAGCTCCATTCACTTCCAGGAGTAAGGTGGAATATATATGTGTCCAGAGAGCTTTCTTAATTGGATGTGAGCTTACCCTGATCTACTTTAGTCCAGATTCCTTGTTTTAATAACAATAAATCTTATTATTGTTATTTAATAACAATAAATATTTAGAGAATATGCTGCAGCATATTCTCTAAATATAATTTACTCATGATAATGAATCCACATTACAGAAGAAAGCTGTAAACGTAAGGTGATAATATAACATAAAATATATATTTATATGTCATGTATTACATAGTAAATAAAATACATACTAAATCAGAAGTAATATAATACAATAAAAATAGGTATTATGGGCTAAAATATGTATGTACACATAAACATTTAGTGTAAATGTGCATATAAAATGAGAAAAAGAAGATACATTAAAATGATAGTACTGTAGGTAGGTAGGGGGATTGTGGTGGTTTAATTTTTCACATATTCCAAAATCTTTAATTACTATTTTATAAGTTACATAAATTGTAGAATAATTTTTCTTGTTTAGTAACAGCATAGAGGGGAGTAAAACTGGCAGAAATGGGTATGTTTGATCAATGTTGATCCTTCCAACTACAGTGATCCACTTCTGAGAACGAGGAGCTCACGTTTGAGCAAGCCAGGTTCTTACAGAGCGTGAGATTCAGCTTCTCCTGTCATGAAACGGGGTCAGGCTCTGGGCCAGGAGAGCATTGGCCAGCTTTGGAAACCATATCTCAGGTCACATTCAAAAGCACACATTTCCAAGTCTTTTCCCAACACTGCTTTTGTCACATTAGAATGAAATTTGCCCTCTGAGTTGAAATGTTCTATAAAAAACACGAATCTGCTTAAGTTAAAATTTAAAGTTAGCTTCTCTGACAGCCAGGATGTGAAGAGACAGTGAAGAGATTCTGACTTTTGGCATTGTCAGCAGTTTCCCCTGACAGTGGAGCTCTGTCTTCCTGCAACCTGCAGCTCTCGCTTTCCTGCTGTGACTGAGCCAGTGGGATCGTTGGCCAGGAGAGGGCGGCCTCACCCAGTGAGACATAAATCCAGACGCGCCCTATGAAAGCACTAGGAAGGTGAAATGCAATCATCACCTACACTTGCTCTGCTTTCTGCGGTTTCAGCATTCCACCTTAGAGCGTCAGGCTTAACTTTGGAGGTGTTAAATTTCAATGTGTCCGTGAAACACTGCAAGTACTATTTCAGCAGCTTGGAGAGATCCCAAACACTAGTCAGAAAGTTACCTCCGTCAGAGGCTTGCCGTCTCACCCCTGCATGGGTATCAGAAAAAGCTTCCTTTCTGCAACACACATTCCAATCATCGCACCGTGGCTAAAAGGCCAAATATAGGAGAGACATTTGCCCAGCTATAGCAAAGCTGATGTTGGATTGCCTAGGCAATTTAAAAAATGATGATTGTGTGCAGGTGTTGGCTAAATAGCCGTAGACTACATATTAAGATAACTTCTGAAGTCTGTTGGAGAGAACGAGAAAGTGGGTGTGTGTGGATGTTTGGCGCAGCTTGGGGCTATGGCTATAAGAACCTGAGTCTAGAATTTGCCACAGAATATTCTGTGAGCAAAAAAGACACCTACTTCTCAGTTATAATTCTCATTAGGATTTTTGTAACTTTTTTTTTTTTAAGCTGTGAAATCCACAGCTGTGTAACTCTGAGAAAAATCAATTAACCTGTCTGAACCTAGGTTTCCTCAAATATATTCAGTCTGCACTCCCAGGACCTCACTTTAAGAGAAACCTGAATCTCTTGAGCACAAGCATTTGGATGGGTGTTATTCCCTTCCTGCACACCTGCTGTGCTTCAAGTAGAGAACTGATGTAACCTTTTTCCTCATGTATCCCTGCTTTGAAATCTGTAAATTTCTATCTTGCTCTACCCCTTTCTGATTTCTTTTTATTATTATTTTCAACTTCATCGATTCTTTCAAACTACTTTCCATCCACTAAATATTTCTAATGAGCCCCGTAAATTTTTCTTTACCACTGTGGAAAAATGTAAAATATTTTTTTGTTCTCAACAAAGGATTGCCAACCCGCATTAAAAGGAAGAAGAAAAAGCGTGACACATTAAAAACAATAAGCATTGATTTCTCTGGCTCTACCTACAGATCTGTTTTTGTGAGGCCTTAGTCCATCTTCACCGCCGCTTCTCTTGCATTTGTCCTTTAAAGTTTCAGGGGACTCTCACAAATAGGGTCTTACTCAGGGCCTCCTGCTGCTGCTGTTTGGCATTGCTGAGCCTGTGGGGCTGGTTGCTGTGGCTCCTCCTGGCCAGTTGTCCACTGCAGGTGCCACGGATCCAAGAATTACCTCTGCCGGGCACTCCGTCCCACACAATGGCACCCTGCTTCCAGGACATGCTGAGTCCTATCTCAAGGCATTCTTGGTCTTCCCTCAATGTTCGAGAGTAATATTGTTTTATCTAAAATATTCCTGTGTTGATGCTCAGTAAATGTCAGCACAAGTGGGCAGAAGTGTATTGCTTTGGGTAGTGAACTCTCTCTATGCTCTCCCCGGGCCCCTTCTTACCGACTTTACCAGCCATGTGCATGCATCCTGTAGCTTCTCTGTGCTTTGTTCCAAATAGCCTGCTCCTGTGACCTTCTTCAGAGGCTGACCTTGGGCCAGTCCAACCCTCCCAAAGAGAGAGCCTGGAATGCCTCGTACTATAGATCTGTCTAGGGAAGCATATAGCCAATGACTATGCAAGATTCTGAAAGCCTGATTCCCTTTCCTCAAAATGGGGCAAATTCTGACATAATTTATGGTCTAGAGCTCCCCAAAAGATCTGGCCAAGGCCAGGGAGTTGGCTAAAATTGTGCCTTTCTCTGTTCTTCATTTTCTTTTCTCTTGCATTCTTCTCTTGGCCCTTAATAAATACCTTGTTCATGATCTGTGTCTCAGAGTCGGCTTCTGGAAGTCCAGACTAAGGTATTTGGTCAGGAGGGCAGGGATGATTTTTGAAGGCAGATTCTGAGGATGGGATTCTAGAGTTAAGTCACCAGCTAAGTGGCAATAGATACCCCATCACAGTAGTATCTGGAGCCCAGAGGGTCCCTGACACACTAGAGCATTGCAGTTGCTAAAACTTTCACCTGGAGCGAATTAAGATGATGTTACAGGTTGAATTAAGTAACCTCAAAAGATGTTGAATTTCACCCCCAGTACCTGGGAATGTGATATTACTGGGAAATAATATATTTGCAGATAATCAAGTTAAAATGATATCATTAGGGTGTGCCATAATTCAATATCACTATTGCCCTCACAAAAAAAGTGAAATTTGAACACTGAGACATACATGCTTAGGGGAAAGATGGTGTGAAGACACAGGGCATCCACAAGAACAATTTGAGGCCAACGAGGAGGTCATGGAACAGTTTCTGCCCTACAGTTCTCAGAACCAACCTTGCCGACACCTTGATTTTGGACTTCTAGTCTCCAAAACAGCAATGCAATAAATTCCTCATGTTCTATGCCACCCAGTTTACTGTATTTTGTTATAGAAGCTCTAGGAAACTAATACAGATGGGATTCTGACAGAAGGGGTATGCTAGATTGTGCAATTTTCTTTGGCTTTTGAAGGTACAAGGTAAACAGTCATTACAAAGGCTGTAGTTGGGTTCCATGATAAATGGAAAGGAGAAAAGGGCAGACTCCAGTTGGTCAGCATAAGGCAAAGTGAGAAAGTCAGAAAGTCCCTTGGCAGCTCTCAAACAAACCACTCTTTCCTACAGCCAAGGAAGACCATGCTGGAGACCAGGCCAGGACCAACTATAAGAACAGTGAACCTTTGGTGACTCATGCCTGTAATCCCTGCACTTTGGGAGGCTGAGGCAGACGGGTCACCTGAGGATGGGAGTTCAAGACCAGCCTGACCAACATGGAGAAACCCCATCTCTACTAAAAATGCAAAATTAGCCAGGCGTGGTGGCATGTTCCTGTAATCCCAGTTACTCAAGAGGCTGAGGCAGGAGAATCCCTTGAACCTGGGAGGTAGAGTTTGCAGTGAGCTGCGATCGTGCCATTGCACTCCAGCCTGGGCAACAAGAGTGAGACTCTATCTCAAAAACAAAAACAAAACAGTGGACCTTAAAGGAAGCCTAATTTACATCCTCAGCAATCCCATGCAACAGCCAGGACCCTGGTAAGGAAGAAATGGCATCTTGAGACTTGGAATCAGAAAATGTGAATAGATGCCATTGAGATATGTGAACCTGCAGCAGTCCCTGCATTCTCTGGGCCTGCAGAATGGGCCCACACCTTCTTTCTAGAGGCAGAGCTCTCTTGCTTGAAGATGGTAAGCAAGTGTACAAATGTAAGCATAAAAGCCTAACAAGAGATTAATTTTATGGTTTATATCCTTTATTATGCCTTAAGTCCAATATGTTTATTCGACCTTGCAGGTCTGTCTTTGAGAGAAAAGAGGGATATGCTAAAGTCCTCACTCCACAAGATTTGTAACCATAGGCAAGCTACTTAATGGATTTGAGTCTCAATTTTCTTATCTGACAAAAAGTGGTTAATGACACCATAATGTGTGCAATGTAAAACGACTTCTCAAAGATGGTGCTTGGTAATTATTTTTTTTTTTCTAACTTCAAATGTCCCTGATTCTAATAATGGATAAGATGTCTACCACCTAGCAAAGAGCCCTGCTGAAAGGTAGCCAGGCAGGGGATATGGAAGGAAGCTTTTATTTTTATCTTTTTCTTTTTATCCATTGAGAGGGAGATGAAGTCAACAGCTGTTGAAACAAACAAGCTCACTTAGTGAGTTGAATAAGATCAAACTATTGCTCAAATGAAAAGAGCAGCTGGCTTTTTACCAAGGCATCATTGTCAAACACACCCTCACGTTTGGGATCATTAGAAATTTACATGGGGTGAATAGCCTTGGAAAACTATATTTACTTTTTCATAACTCATCAGAAAAATGCTAGCATACTCTCAGTGAGATAAGAGATGAAAAAAGAAACACACACACAGCAGCAGCAGTGGCAGCAGATGTGTATTTTTCATGTGAATGTGAAGAAAAGTGCTGGAAATAAATTTAAGCTTTCTTGAGACAAAGAAGTGGCAGGCATTCAAAGGAAGATAGATGCTTAAAGGAAAATGGAGAAGTGAAGCAGAGAAAAATGCGATCTATTTAAAAGCATAAATTAGTTCCAATGTTTTAGATAGAACTAATTTTTCCTAGGCCTGCTAAGAAGTACGACCTCGGGATTTCAGACCTAAGGGTATCTAAGTATTTGCCTTCAAATTGTAATAAGTTTACTTTTGCCTGATTGTAAAAATTCAGTACAGAATGTACATAAGATATAAATAACAAGAAAAACTCATAATCTCACAGTCTAGTGAAAATTAAGTAATAGTTATAACAGTGTAATAATTCCTTTTTGTATTTTCTATACATTTTGATGTAGTGGATATCAAATAGGAAATAAAGTTTTGAACCCTGCCTTTGTTATTTGATATATTTTTCAATGTCATACAAAACACTTCATAGACATTATTTCTTTTTCTTTTTCTTTTTTTTTTTCTTTTTTTTTTTGAGGCGGGGTCTCGCTCTGTCGCCCAGGCTGGAGTGTAGTGGCACGATCTCGGCTCACTGCAAGCTCCGCCTCCCAGGTTCACACCATTCTCCTGCCTCAGCCTCCCGAGTAGCTGGGACCACAGGCGCCTGCCACCTCGCCCGGCTAATTTTTTGTATTTTTAGTAGAGACGAGGTTTCACTGTGTTAGCCAGGATGGTCTCGATCTCCTGACCTTGTGATCCACCTGCCTTGGCCTCCCAAAGTGCTGGGATTACAGGCCTGAGCCACCGCGCCCGGCTCATAGACATTATTTCTAATGACTGCACAATATTCCCTGGCATGATTGTTCATAGTCTCTAAATTCCCTAAAAGTGGAAATTTTGTTTTAAGTGTACAGTATTATAACTATAAAGTTTTGCAGTAACCAAAATTTAATTTACTTTTTTAGATTATAAAACTAATGCATGTTATGGAAAATATGGAGAATAAAGAAAATTACAGTAAATCAAAAACAAGTTTATCTCCATTTCTTTTCTTCCTAGGTTAATCACTTGTAACACTTTATTTTACTTTTTCCAGGTTCCAGAAGTCTTTCTGCCATCTTTGGCTCTTTGCAGATCTCTTTCCTATGCTTCATTGCCTCAGTTCTCCTAGACAAAACTGCATCTGAAATTCAATACATTTCTATAATTATATTTCAGGCTTTGCATAAAACCTGTAAAGGATATACTTTATGGCACTGCATTCCAAATTTATACATAAAACAGGTTTCTGCTATTGCATTCCAAATTCAGACATAAAACAGACTTCCAACTTCTTTCACCTGTTGGGCTGGTCCCATGTCACATACTCAATGTGCAGTACTCACTTCTTTGGGCCTCAGTAACCCATGAGTAGAAATGGGATCATTGTAATAAATCTACTTGCATCAATTTGTGTTCCTTGTTTTATAACAGCCATTTCTCCCCAACCTTACCTAAATATTTCTGAGAGTAACTAAAGAATATTGGATTGCTGTTGGTTTGAGATGAAATCTGTGCAAAGTCTGTGCCATGAAGGGCTCTGCCTATATTTTGGTTACAGAAGTTATCTTATTTTGGCAGGGTGCAGTGACTTATGCTTGTAATTCCAGCACTTTGGGAGGTGGAGGTAGGAGAACTGCTTAAGCCCAAGAATTTGAGATGAGCCTGGGTAACATAGCAAGATCCCATCTCTACTAAAAAAAATTTTAAAATTTTAGTGTAAAGCTCTTTGTGCATATATTGTCTTATGTCATGTTCTCCTCAAGCAGCCCCTGAGATGAGGAATCATGTGGGAGTAATTTATTATGAAGGTGATGTCAAAGGAAGACAGGGAAGGAGAAGGGAAAGAAGGATATGGAAGAGAGAGAAACCAATAAAGTGTGTGATTTTTTCAAAGTCCAGTTTTAGCCTCATTCAACTTGAGGCCAGAGAATCAGACTTTTAGACACTTGGACTCATCAGTCACTGCCTAAGAACTGCACAGAGGGTTAAAACGCCCCATTCTTCCAGCTCTGTGCAGATATCCTTAAAGACAGTCACAGTTGCGGCCAGGTGTGGTGGCTCACTCCTGTAATCCCAGAACTTTGGGAAGCCGAGGCAGGTGGATCAAGAGGTCAGAAGTTCGAGACCAACCTGGCCAATATAGTGAAACCCTGTGTCTACTAAAAATGCAAACATCAGCCGAGTTTGGTGGCAGTTGCCTGTAATCCCAGCTACTCGGGAGGATTGTTTGAACCCAGGAGGCGGAGGTTGCGGGGAGCTAAGATCTCGCCACTGCACTCCAGCATGGGTAATGGAGCAAGACTCAGACTCAAAAAAAAGAGACAGTCTCAGTTGCAGGCCTTCAGAAGCAAAGCAGAAAGCAGCTGGAAGAGGCTTACAGAAAGAGCAAAAGGAATGCAGGGTATCTGTGTGTGGTATCAACAGTGCTCACTATTACTGTGAATGAATATCTGAGTCCCCCCAAAATTCATATATTGAAGCCTAAGCCCCAAGTTGTTGATATTTGGAGGTGGGGCCTTGGGGGAGGTGACTAGGTCATGAGCATGGAGCCCTCATAGATGTGATTTCTGCCTTTATAAGAAAAGATAATCTCCCTCTCTCCACCATCTAAGGACACAAGAAGACAACTGTCTGCAAATCAGGAGGTGGGTCTTCGCCAGTCACGGAGTCTGCTGACACCTGATCCTGGACTTCCTAGGCTCCAGAACTCCAGAAATCAATCTCTGTTGTTTAAATCAGTCAGTCTATGGTATCTCGTTATAGCAGCCCAAACTGACTAAGACAATTACACATGTCAAAATCCTTTCTAATCTGTGGATCTCGGCTTTGTGACTTTGCATGTCTCACAGCCACCAGAGGATTGTATTATTAATGGTAATCCATGTTGAATTTAATACTAATTCTACAAGAATTTTTCATAAAATCAATTTGTTTTTAATCATTTGACTATCAAACTAGTTGTGATTTGAAATCCAAGACAATTAAATCTTTGTAAAATTTGGGTCTTTTTGTAAGATGACTTTAACCACAGAGAAAATGTAAAATTTTAGAAAGTGTAAGACTGTAGTTAGCACTGAGATTAGTATGTAAGGTCTAATGTCATCTATGTGTAAGGCAATCATCAGTGTTACACTTCATTAGAAAGACTGTTTTTAAAAAACAACCAGCGCCTGGGCAGATGGATCACATGAGGTCAGGAGTTTGAGATCAGCCTGCCCAACATGGTGAAACCCTGTCTCTACTAAAAATACAAAAAACTAGCTGGGTGTAGTGGCAGACACCTGCAATCCCAGCTACTTGGGAGGCTGAGGCAGAAAAATCCCTTGAACCTGGGAGGGTCAGAGGTTGCAGTGAGCTGAGATTGCACAACTGCACTCCAGCCTGGGCGACAAAAGTAAAACTCTGTCAAAAACAAACAAACAAACAAACAAACAAACAAACAAACAAACAGCCAGCTTCACAATGGAAGTAGTTCTATAATTTGTTGGGATTTTGGAATGGCAGTGAGCTACATATCTTTTCTTTCATGTTCTAACATATAGAAGACAAACTAAGTCTTTGTATGTTGGCTAACTCAGCAGGACAGTCTGTGGGAGATTATATTGATCTTTAATACATAGCGTACCCATATTGGATATTCATACATAATTTGGGTCTAATTTCTTCTCATATCTAAATACCTGTAAACACTTAGAATGAGTTAAATGTATAGGCTCAGAATGACTTTAATAGGCCCTTTTAAATTTATATTTATATACTTAAATAAGTGCTGATGACATTGTTGTTTATATTAGGTTTCTTTCTGATCTCTCAGAATTTTCCTTAGAGCCTGAGACAGGCAGACTGGTTGGTTCCCTATCTTAAGAATGTCTGAAGGAAAAGGATAAAAACCCTTCAACTCAAGCTCTAACTTATCTAAGTCTCAGCCAATCAGCAATAAAAGACCCAGGAAGCTATTAACTGCAAATTTCTATTTCAGGGGGCTGGAGACTTTCCCAGAGTCCCACAAGCAGAGTCAGACTCAAACTCCAATCTAAAGTCACCTTTTCCTCATTTTAACACTAAAGTTCATGCCCAGGGGTGGAGATTTAAAATGCTAATGCTACATGCAATGTATGAAGAAACATGTTGAGCCATTATGCAGGTGCTAGCAAAACTCCCCCTATACATTCCCTGATGTAACCCTTCCCTATGGAAAGATCCTATACCTAACCGAACCACACAGTAGCTTCGGGGAGCAGTCCACTCCTTTTTCCTCTCTCATGACTGGCTCCCTGAGAGGTAATAAACTCTCCTTCATTACTGCATCTGGTGATCTCTCTTGATTTCTGTCCTAGGAGATCACAAGATCCCAGGGCACTGGTAACAAGCTTATCACAGATTCTTTGACTTTCTTCAATGGTTCTGAAACGGGAGAGTTCCCTTGACCCCTTTGCTGGACTTATGACATGGGTGGCTTGTTTACTTAGTTACCATGCTGAATCCATTATGGAAGGAAGCACATGAGTGGGTGGGTGTGGGAACCAGAGCAAATGAATGCTGGAACTGGCCTGTTGCTCCTCTCCAGCGGGAGCAAGCTTTGTGTGGGTTCTGCAGCAGTGTCAAAGTGTGTTACAATGGTCTTTCACCTCTGCTGTCTGGGAGGGGCTGTCTGCAAACCCCAGAGCCCCAGAGGGTATGTGTTACAATCAGTGCTCCTTTAACATTTGCTCTCTGTGGATGGCTAAGTGTTAACCAGCTCAGTGGAGGGTCAGGGTGACAGCCTTTTACACTTTGCTCTCTTGGTACCTGAGTCCAGGTACCAGGAAGAATCAGGTCACATGAACAAATTGAAGACAGTGAATGTGGAGGACTTTATTGAGTGGTAAAAGTGGCCCTCAGTAGGAAGGGGAGCTAAAATAGGGGTGGAGCAGGAAGATAATCTTCCCTTGGAGCCTGCTGTGTCTGGCTGAACTCTTCTCTGACCATAGTAGTCCCTGACCTCCCGCTGCTTCTTCTCATTTCAACATCTAGACACTTCTTTCTTCTGTGTGTGTGTCCACTGAGTCTGGTGCTTGGGGTTCTTATGGGCACAAGATAGGGGGTGGGGTGCGGTGGGCCAAAAGGCAATATTCAGGTGGGAAAACAGGGATAGTTCTCACTTTGGGCTGTAGGTCCAGGCTTGTGGGTGGAGCCCTTGCCAATGACTCTGCCGTCTTCTACTAGTATTTGCCTGCTTTCTGTCCATATCAGTCCAAGACAGTCTGTGCAGTTTGGAAGCAGCCAAATCTAAACAGTGTAAAATCTGGATAGTCAGGCAGAATAAGGTTGGAAAAAATCCATAGTTATATAGAATAAAGCTGAAAAAATAAAGCTGAGTAATACTCTGTGTGTGCACCTATGTGCACATGTCACAAAGTAACAAGTTCTATTTCCTTAGATGTCTCAAAATGTATCTTGAACATATGACAAATAGTTAATGTTCTCTGGGTGACTGCACTGAAGCCCACTACTCACATGGCACACAAATGTCATTTTTTAGTGTGTGATTATACTTGCCATCTTATAATCACAACTTTTAAATACTACATAGAAGCATTAATGTTTTTATTTTTCCTTTTAGATCCTTCACTGAAATCAACCCAATCTGCTCAACAATTCACCAAGGATCTTGCTATCTCCAATTTCAGGATACATTTTTCATCACCAATATTCAGGTTAACGGACACTCCAACCCTTTGTCAGTCCCTGCCCAGCGTCGCTTTTGAGACTGAACTCTGGACTGCCCTTCCATGTTCTCTTTTCTGTAAAAAGGAGACTTTTCATTTCTGGAAGCACCTAGGAGACAGCAAAGTTAAACGTCGTGTTTCATCATAATCAGTCTTAACTAGCTAAAACTAGTTAAACACTAGGAATTTTGAGTAACCCACCTACCCTCACTAGACCCTTTCTGCATCTCACTGAAGATGTTCATGATCAAGAAGCAAGAGGCTGTTTCAGCTCTCAGGTACAGATCTCAGCCTTGTATGAAAGCTAGTTCTCAGTGCTTAATTAGCACCAGCAGCATGGCCCTACGCTTCGTAGCATTTAAAATCTTGAGTTTTGTCCTTCGGTCCACATATGCAGTTGTTCCATAATAAGCTCATCTCACCTCCAGGCCCCCCCCGGCTCTGTGGCCCATGGTTTTTGTATTTGTCTTCGTCATCTCTAATTACCCTCTTCTGCCTCACCACTACTTAATTATTTATCCTTCTCAGAACCTCTGGAGTATATTGCACTATATTTTCCTTTTAAAATATGTTGTCAGCGTTCTTAGTTTGTCATTTATATGACATTTTCTATGGCAAAGTACATCCCTAATACAAAACCTTAAGCAATCTCATTAAGGGCAGATTGCTGATACCTAATTTCTTTTCCCATTCCTAGAAGTGGTGGTCTTCAAAGTGTGGCCTCCAGCCAGCAATATGAATATCATCTGGGAATTTGCTAGAAATGTAAATTCTCAAGCCCCAGCTCAAACTCAATGAATCAGAAACTCGGGGTGTGGGGCTCAGCAGTCCTTCAGGTGTTTCTAACCAGATATTCAAATTTGGCAATCATTTACTCAGGATATTTACTCCTGGTAGTGTCTTAATAAATGCCTATTGGATTAACTCTGATAATCCTTTCTCTCAAGCTGTCTTAAAAAGAGAGGAATCCAAAAATTCCAGAAAGAAATGAGGAAAAAAGTTACAAAGAATGAAGTAGGGATTTTAGGTTTATGAGCCATTAGAGGGAACTGAGTCTTCACAAAGAAACACAGTACCCTGATTTCCTACCTCATGCTTAATTTTCCTCCATTG
The DNA here is from genome assembly GCF_007565055.1 of Rhinopithecus roxellana. Classification (NCBI taxonomy): domain Eukaryota; kingdom Metazoa; phylum Chordata; class Mammalia; order Primates; family Cercopithecidae; genus Rhinopithecus; species Rhinopithecus roxellana. The sequence continues at coordinate 130,755,958 of NC_044562.1, forward strand.
TCTCACCTCAGCTGCGTGATTCCATGTATCTTGCTAACCCTTCTGCTTCGCCTTTTGTAAAGTTACATGTGAATTCTGAGAAAATTCTTTTTCAACTTTCTATCCCTTAGTCCCATTTCAGTCTATGTCTTCACAGAAAATTATCACTGCAAAGCTGAGCAGTTTCTGTAGAATCTTGGTTCATTCACCTAATTTTTCAGCAAGGGCTTGTTCCCTTTGCACATCTTCACTAAACTTGGAGCTTTTTGATGACTCTCATTTTCTGTTACCACCATAGTCTTTAGATGTTCAGTGGAGCAGGGAACCATCAGGTTCCCCACACAGGTTGCTTGGGGCAAAGATGGAAGTTGGAAGTAGGAAAAGCGTGGAGTTGGAATTGGATAATGAATGCTGAAGCAAAAGGGGACTCAACATCTCTATGGTTTTGCTTTGTGCTGGGCCTTCCTAAGTCTCGTGAGCACCTGATAATTGTTCATTTGATTATGTTGAGCTCTTTGGAGCAGTGGCTCTCAACCCTGATTAGGATGTCAGAATCCTTTGGAAGAATTTTTTTTTTTTTTTTAAATCTATGGGCATGGAACCCAGCCATCAGTATTTTAAAAAATTTCCCAGATGGTTTCCATGAGTAGCCAAGTTTGAGAACCATGGTTTTGGATTTCCCAAGTGAAGGTTGTAAACCATGACATCACTTTGCCTATTTTTCTAAATATTCCTCTTTCTACAGTCAGCTTTCAAAAGTGAGACTACAACTGGATCAAAGAATTACACAAGACAAGGGAAACTGAGCCATCCTTCAGCAACTCCAGGAGAAAAACCAAGGTCCATACAACGATGGGGTGGTGAATGCTAATACCATCTATCTCCTTCCCTTGTATTTATCCCTGGTTTCCCCGCCCCCCTTTCCTCTCTGGCTTGCTATTCTCCCTTTGTGGCAAAATATCCACTATTCTTGAAGAAAGCTAACCAGCAAACCTGCTAATATTTAAGCTTCAGTGACCCAAAAGGTAACTAAACTTTGATGAACATTTGCATTTCCAAAGAAATTATCTGAAGACAAAAATGTCTAATTCAATGGACTGAAATGCAAATTGTTATAGTTCAGGCTAGAAAGGTATCTAATCCAAGGAACTTCCTTATCATGCTCTGGAAGACAGTGTGCTGCCTCATGAAAGGCCGTTGTAGATGTCCAACTCAACATTGCAAAAAAAACCCAAAAACAAACAAACAAACCAAAAAAACGGTATAGAAGCATTGGCTTGGGACTGAGAAATGATATTAGTATGCTGCAAAAGTAATTGCAGTTTTTGCCCTTGAAAGTGATTAGTAAAACCACAAATGACTTTTGCACCAACCTGTGGATTAGTAATTGATTCACAAAGACATGACACATGAGAAAACCAAGTGCACGGCTTGGCACGTAGTAGACATTCAACAAATGCTTTCACTGACAACTTTTGCTTTCCTCCTCAATCATTCACTTTTTAGAATCCTTGAAAATATTTTACAAATTTTTCAAATATTCAGGAAACGTAAAATAACACCAGATTTAGAGAAGAATTATCAACTGTAGCCAATTTTTGGACCTATACATTTTTTAAACTATGTGATGGGAATCTCTTCATTTTTTAGAGCAATATGGATGCATATCAATTACAAACCTTGCTAAATATCCTTTCTAGCTCTGAGGCAATAAAATCCATTATCCTGGTTAGTTTGAGGATATACTTAACCCATAAACACTAACAGCAAGTACAGATTCAGACATTTGTATCTATAACTTAGACAATTTAAAATGCAATATTAAATAATCCAAAAATTGTTCAAAGCTCAGTACCTTTCCACGCATTAGTTCTTTAATTATCAACTTTCTTTTAAAGAGTAAGTGAGCAGAAAAGAGTTAGTAAGTAGAACAGAGTAAAAGAAGTCTTTCACAATTTTCCAAGACATGCATCACTTATTTAAAATCAAACAGAACGACTCTGTCTGACAGCTTTGGGGAGAGCCGCGGATCTCCCAACGCGGAGGTTGAGATCTGAGAACGGACAGACTGCCTGCTCAGGTGTGTCCCTGACCCCTGAGTAGCCTAGCTGGGAGAAATCCCCCACTAGGGGCAGTCTGACACCCCACACCTCACAGGGTGGAGTACACCCCTGAGAGGACACTTCCAAAGGAAGAATCAGACAGGTACACTCGCTGTTCAGCAATATTCTATCTTCGGCAACCTCTGCTGCTGATACCCAGGCAAACAGGGTCTGGAGTGGACCTCAAGCAATCTCCAACAGACCAACAGAGAGTCCTTCTGACTGTCAGAAGGAAAACTATCAAACAGGAAGGACACCTATACCAAAACCCCATCAGTTCGTCACCACCATCAAAGACCAGAGACAGATAAAACCACAAAGATGGGGAAGAAGCAGGGCAGAAAAGCTGGAAATTCAAAAAATAAGAGCGCATCTCCCCCTGCAAAGGAGCGCAGCCCATCACCAGCAACGGATCAAAGCTGGTCAGAGAATGACTTGGACGAGAGGAGAGAAGAAGGCTTCAGTCCATCAAACTTATCAGAGCTAAAGGAGGAATTACGTACCCAGCGCAAAGAAACTAAAAATCTTGAAAAAAGAGTGGAAGAATTGACAGCTAGACTCATTAATGCAGAGAAGATCATAAACGAAATGACAGAGATGAAAACCATGACACGAGAAATACGTGACAAATGCACAAGCTTCAGTAACCGACTCGATCAACTGGAAGAAAGAGTATCAGCGATTGAAGATCAAATGAATGAAATGAAGCGAGAAGAGAAACCAAAAGAAAAAAGAAGAAAAAGAAATGAGCAAAGCCTGCAAGAAGTATGGGATTACGTAAAAAGACCAAATCTACGTCTGATTGGGGTGCCTGAAAGTGAGGGGGAAAATGGAACCAAGTTGGAAAACACTCTTCAGGATATCATCCAGGAGAACTTCCCCAACCTAGTAGGGCAGGCCAACATTCAAATTCAGGAAATACAGAGAACGCCACAAAGATACTCCTCCAGAAGAGCAACTCCAAGACACATAATTGCCAGATTCACCAAAGTTGAAATGAAGGAAAAAATCTTAAGGGCAGCCAGAGAGAAAGGTCGGGTCACCCACAAAGGGAAGCCCATCAGACTAACAGCAGATCTCTCGGCAGAAACTCTACAAGCCAGAAGAGAGTGGGGGCCAATATTCAACGTTCTTAAAGAAAAGAATTTTAAACCCAGAATTTCATATCCAGCCAAACTAAGTTTCATAAGTGAAGGAGAAATAAAATCCTTTACAGATAAGCAAATGCTTAGAGATTTTGTCACCACCAGGCCTGCCTTACAAGAGACCCTGAAGGAAGCCCTAAACATGGAAAGGAACAACCGGTACCAGCCATCGCAAAAACTTGGCAAAATGTAAAGACCATCGAGGCTAGGAAGAAACTGCATCAACTAACGAGCAAAATAACCAGTTAATATCATAATGGCAGGATCAAGTTCACACATAACAATATTAACCTTAAATGTTAATGGACTAAATGCTCCAATTAAAAGACACAGACTGGCAAACTGGATAAAGAGTCAAGACCCATCAGTCTGCTGTATTCAGGAGACCCATCTCACATGCAGAGACACACATAGGCTCAAAATAAAGGGATGGAGGAAGATCTACCAAGCAAATGGAGAACAAAAAAAAGCAGGGGTTGCAATCCTAGTCTCTGATAAAACAGACTTTAAACCATCAAAGATCAAAAGAGACAAAGAAGGCCATTACATAATGGTAAAGGGATCAATTCAACAGGAAGAGCTAACTCTCCTAAATATATATGCACCCAATACAGGAGCACCCAGATTCATAAAGCAAGTCCTTAGAGACTTACAAAGAGACTTAGACTCCCATACAATAATAATGGGAGACTTCAACACTCCGCTGTCAACATTAGACAGATCAACGAGACAGAAAGTTAACAAGGATATCCAGGAATTGAACTCATCTCTGCACCAAGCGGACCTAATAGACATCTATAGAACTCTCCACCCCAAATCAACAGAATATACATTCTTCTCAGCACCACATCGCACTTATTCCAAAATTGACCACATAATTGGAAGTAAAGTACTCCTCAGCAAATGTAAAAGAACAGAAATTATAACAAACTGTCTCTCAGACCACAGTGCAATCAAACTAGAACTCAGGACTAAGAAACTCAATCAAAACCGCTCAACTACATGGAAACTGAACAACCTGCTCCTGAATGACTACTGGGTACATAACGAAATGAAAGCGGAAATAAAGATGTTCTTTGAAACCAATGAGAACAAAGATACAACATACCAGAATCTCTGGGACACATTTAAAGCAGTGTGTAGAGGGAAATTTATAGCACTAAATGCCCACAAGAGAAAGCAGGAAAGATCTAAAATTGACACTCTAACATCACAATTAAAAGAACTAGAGAGGCAAGAGCAATCACATTCAAAAGCTAGCAGAAGGCAAGAAATAACTAAGATCAGAGCAGAACTGAAGGAGATAGAGACACAAAAAACCCTCCAAAACATCAATGAATCCAGGAGTTGGTTTTTTGAAAAGATCAACAAAATTGACAGACCGCTAGCAAGGCTAATAAAGAAAAAAAGAGAGAGGAATCAAATAGATGCAATAAAAAATGATAAAGGGGATATCACCACTGACCCCACAGAAATACAAACTACCATCAGAGAATACTATAAACGCCTCTACGCAAATCAACTAGAAAATCTAGAAGAAATGGATAATTTCCTGGACACTTACACTCTCCCAAGGCTAAACCAGGAAGAAGTTGAATCCCTGAATAGACCAATAGCAGGCTCTGAAATTGAGGCAACAATTAATAGCCTACCCACCAAAAAAAGTCCAGGACCAGATGGATTCACAGCTGAATTCTACCAGAGGTACAAGGAGGAGCTGGTACCATTCCTTCTGAAACTATTCCAATCAATAGAAAAAGAGGGAATCCTCCCTAACTCATTTTATGAGGCCAACATCATCCTGATACCAAAGCCTGGCAGAGACACAACAAAAAAAGAGAATTTTAGACCAATATCCCTGATGAACATTGATGCAAAAATCCTCAATAAAATACTGGCAAACCGGATTCAGCAGCACATCAAAAAGCTTATCCACCATGATCAAGTGGGCTTCATCCCTGGGATGCAAGGCTGGTTCAACATTCGCAAATCAATAAACGTAATCCAGCATATAAACAGAACCAAAGACAAGAACCACATGATTGTCTCAATAGATGCAGAAAAGGCTTTTGACAAAATTCAACAGCCCTTCATGCTAAAAACGCTCAATAAATTCGGTATTGATGGAACGTACCTCAAAATAATAAGAGCTATTTATGACAAACCCACAGCTAATATCATACTGAATGGGCAAAAACTGGAAAAATTCCCTTTGAAAACTGGCACAAGACAGGGATGCCCTCTCTCACCACTCCTATTCAACATAGTGTTGGAAGTTCTGGCTAGAGCAGTCAGGCAAGAGAAAGAAATCAAGGGTATCCAGTTAGGAAAAGAAGAAGTCAAATTGTCCCTGTTTGCAGATGACATGATTGTATATTTAGAAAACCCCATCGTCTCAGCCCAAAATCTCCTTAAGCTGATAAGCAACTTCAGCAAAGTCTCAGGATACAAAATCAATGTGCAAAAATCACAAGCATTCTTATACACCAGTAACAGACAAGCAGAGAGCCAAATCAGGAATGAACTTCCATTCACAATTGCTTCAAAGAGAATAAAATACCTAGGAATCCAGCTTACAAGGGATGTAAAGGACCTCTTCAAGGAGAACTACAAACCACTGCTCAGTGAAATCAAAGAGGACACAAACAAATGGAAGAACATACCATGTTCATGGATAGGAAGAATCAATATCGTGAAAATGGCCATACTCCCCAAGGTTATTTATAGATTCAATGCCATCCCCATCAAGCTACCAATGAGTTTCTTCACAGAATTGGAAAAAACTGCTTTAAAGTTCATATGGAACCAAAAAAGAGCCCGCATTGCCAAGACAATCCTAAGTCAAAAGGACAAAGCTGGAGGCGTCACGCTACCTGACTTCAAACTATACTACAAGGCTACAGTAACCAAAACAGCATGGTACTGGTACCAAAACAGAAATATAGACCAATGGAACAGAACAGAGTCCTCAGAAATAATACCGCACATCTACAGCCATCTGATCTTTGACAAACCTGAGAGAAACAAGAAATGGGGAAAGGATTCCCTATTTAATAAATGGTGCTGGGAAAATTGGCTAGCCATAAGTAGAAAGCTGAAACTGGATCCTTTCCTTACCCCTTATACGAAGATTAATTCAAGATGGATTAGAGACTTAAATGTTAGACCTAATACCATAAAAACCCTAGAAGAAAATCTAGGTAGTACCATTCAGGACATAGGCATGGGCAAGGACTTCATGTCTAAAACACCAAAAGCAACGGCAGCAAAAGCCAAAATTGACAAATGGGATCTAATTAAACTAAAGAGCTTTTGCACAGCAAAAGAAACTACCATCAGAGTGAACAGGCAACCTACAGAATGGGAGAAAATTTTTGCAACCTACTCATCTGACAAAGGGCTAATATCCAGAATCTACAAAGAACTCAAACAAATATACGAGAAAAAAACAAACAACCCCATCAAAAAGTGGGGAAAGGGGAAAGGATATGAACAGACATTTCTCAAAAGAAGATATTCATACAGCCAACAGACACATGAAAAAATGCTCATCATCACTCGCCATCAGAGAAATGCAAATCAAAACCACAATGAGATACCATCTCACACCAGTTAGAATGGCAATCATTAAGAAGTCAGGAAACAACAGGTGTTGGAGAGGATGTGGAGAAATAGGAACACTTTTACACTGTTGGTGGGATTGTAAACTAGTTCAACCATTATGGAAAACAGTATGGCAATTCCTCAAGGATCTAGAACTAGATGTACCATATGACCCAGCCATCCCACTACTGGGTATATACCCAAAGGATTATAAATTAGTCTACTACAAAGACACATGTACACGTATGTTTATTGCGGCACTATTCACAATAGCAAAGACTTGGAATCAACCCAAATGTCCATCTGTGACAGACTGGATTAAGAAAATGTGGCACATATACACCATGGAATACTATGCAGCCATAAAAAAGGATGAGTTTGCGTCCTTTGTAGGGACATGGATGCAGCTGGAAACCATCATTCTTAGCAAACTATCACAAGAAGAGAAAACCAAACACCGCATGTTCTCACTCATAGGTGGGAACTGAACAATGAGATCACTTGGACTCGGGAAGGGGAACATCACACACTGGGGTCTATCATGGGGAGGGGGGAGGAGGGAGGGATTGCATTGGGGAGTTATACATGATATAAATGATGAATTGATGGGTGCTGACGAGTTGATGGGTGCAGCACACCAACATGGCATAAGTATACATATGTAACAAACCTGCACGTTATGCACATGTACCCTAGAACTTAAAGTATAATAAAAAAAAAAAAAAAAAAAAAAAAAAAAAAAAAAAAAAAAAGAAAACATCATTAAGATTGATCACTAAGATTGATAAAAGAACCTAAGATTGATCTTTTGAGATGTTTTTCAGACTTCTTTATTCTGTTGACTGATTTACTTCACCTGGATCCATGACTCAAGACTCAACTGGTCCTGTGGCCCACACCCAGAGGCTGACTCATCTCACAAGGACTGTTTTTCACAACCCCATAATTTCATCCCCAACCACTCAGCAGCACCCATTCCCTAGTCTCCTGCCAACCAAATTACCCATTCAAAACTTGAGCCTCTGAGTTCTCAAAGAGGCTGATTTGAGTAATAAACTCCATGTTTCATTTTGCTAGCCGTGCATTAATTAAACTTCTTTGCTATAAAAAAAAAAAAAAAAAAAAAAAAAAAAAAAAAAAAAAAAAAAAAATAAAATCAAACAAACTGCTGTTTGAAAAACAAGAAGGATGGCAAGAATGAAGCTCCTTCATGCAAGGTACCTCTGACTACTCTCTAAAGACAGATACTACGGCATGGTCATAGATTTATTGCAGAAAAAATGTGTCCACTGAGACCACTTCCTCCAGAGGTAAGGTTTAACTTATGGTAACGTGCTATGGGTCAACAGCTCAAGACGAGGTGTGTGGCTGGCAATTTAAGTGTAAAATTAGATTTCAGCATAATCAATCATCTGATAGCACATCCAAATATATTCTGCATTTGCACAATTAATTATGTCTTAATTGAAAACATTTTGCTCATAATGATCAGTTCTAATTTTATTCCAAATTAAATTAGTAGGGGAAAAATTTAGTTTGGGAATTTATTTGTTTATATATATAAAGAAAAAGTAAAAATAATAGATTTTCTCTTTTCTTCTTAAAAGGAAATGTCTTTCTGCTCATTTAGAGGCACAAAGGAAAACATTTAAAACATTCCAGATAAATTGCATTTCATCTGAATGAACATCTAACTTTGGAGATGGAGAAAACCTTCTTTTGCATTGTTGCCGATATGCCTATTATAATATTGGTATAATTACTTTTTCAGCTACAACTCAGATTTCCTGGGTCAGTGCAAAAGACCTTGTTTATTTAGAAGAAGAGATTCTCTGAGAAAGTGGCTCATTAGTCTTAGATTCCTGGACTACACAGTCTGATCTACAAATTAAAATAGCTACTTAAATTTCCTTTATGAAAATTGTGCCAGATAGGGCACTTCCACATGCAATGAGGTTTGTATTTGCACATCTAGAGCGTCCAGGAAATCAGAGAAGGTGGATTTTGTGTCTTTAGATATGCTACAGTTGATAAACCCTAAGATTCAGATATTAACTATTGGATAAGCTCTTGCAGTTCCCATAACTGTAGCTTTGAAGTGTTCATAACCTTAATACTAAGGAAAGAAAGTCGGAAAATCCAAAGAGAGAGAATTCTTAGTTATGATTTTTGGACATATAATTGGAAAGAAGTCAGATTTGGCTTTTACAATTAATGCCATATAATGTCACACAAAGTATTTCCTGCAGTGTGCTCAAAGAGGTCAATTTGTGATTTATTTGTGAGTCATAGACCTGAAATTACTGACTTGTGTGTGTAACAATTTAGCTTTAACTTGGGCATTTAATTTAGCGTTACGCATAGCTCCTCTTCAATACTGATCCTTACCCTGAACAAGATGTCATTTCATAAACCCAATTAAACATGGTACTTACTGTGGTTTAAATACCAAGACAGATTAAATGTATTGTCCAATTTCACAGATCAGCAATGCTTCTCTTCCTGTATCACTATCTCATGATGGTAACATAAGGGACCAGTCTGTGCCAGTGGATGGGCCAGAATTAAAAGAAGATAAATGTTGCTGTCCTGCCTGAAATAACACTGGGCACCCAAGGTGTCAGAGAGTTGTCTGATATGCTGTGAAATGAATGTCCCATATATATACATTTCAGCCTTTGTTAAATAAGGTAGAATTGTTTCTGAAAGATTAAAAACTCTCTTTCCAAATCATTGAATTAAAATATTTAGTCAATAAATAAATCACTGCTATTTTCCTCAACATTGGAGTTGTTTCTTCAAGTTTGTGCATTTTCTCAATTAGAAAAAAAGTCTAATTTGTTTAAATAATGAGAAGTCAACATTGAACTGTTGTCTACTCAATAGCCACAATTCCTTATTTCTTGTTTACAATGATCATAGATTGTTTATGTTTGTATTTTTGCAATAATTTCACAGAATATGGATTCCTCTCCCAATCTGAGAGGATGAGCCATGACTGGTCTAGGCCATGAATATTGTGGTAGATTGTATTGTGTGTTCATAATTCTTTGTTCCCCGGTCAGGTGCAGTGTCTCACACTTGTACTCCTAGCACTTCAGGAAACTGAGGCAGGCAGATTGCCAGAGCTCAGGAGTTCAAGAATGGCCTGGGCAACATGACAAAACCCCTCTCTACTAAAAATACAAAGAATTAGCTGGGTATACTGGTGCTCACCTGTAATCCCAGCTACTTGGGAGGCTGGGGTGTGAGAATCGCTTGAATCCGGAGGGTGAATGATGCAGTGAGCCAAGATTGCGCCACTGCACTCCAGCCTGGATGGCAGAGTGAGACTGTCTCGGAAAAAAAAAAAAAAAAATTAAAAAGAGGATTCTTGTTCCCTCCCCGTCCTTACCATGCCTTAATGAGGAAAGAGAATATTTCCCTGTATCATTGACTTTGGGCTTGGCTGTGGGATTGCTCTACCCAGTAGAATTTGGGTAGGTTAATGGTAATAGAAGTAACTAAGCAGAATTTTAAAGAAGCTTCTCCTCTTCAACTCTTGCTCAGCATTATAAAAATCAAATGCCCTAAGTAGTCTGTGTCCTTCAACATGGGTCCAGGAATGAGAGTCTCCTGGAGCACACCTGAATCTCATCTGTAGTCTAAGGTAGAACTGCTGCAAACAGTTCACAAAACTCATGAGCAAGGAGTAAATGCTTGCTGTTATAGGTCATTAGCTTCTGGTCATGTTTCTTAAGCATCATGGGAGCAAAAGCGAACTAATACAAATGTTAATGTAATTCCCTTTGCTTGTGATTGATTTAGAAATGAACATTTGTCCTGTTTCCAGCTAATAGAATGTATCTAGGAAGAATGCCAAAGGAGGGAGCTAATTAGTCGGATTTTGACCTCTAATGAAAATGATGGCCAAATATATGAAATTTTTTCTTTCTTTGGTTTTATTGTTTAAAGACATAATTATTTAAGTTGTGTTAGTTGTGTGTGATCTTATAACTGTGAGGAATTACATAGAATGAAAATGGAATGTGCTGTGGTGGCAGAACAGAAAGAAGTTGAGTGATTGACATTGTTGAGCTGCTGCAGGAAATCTGGTAGTCTCCATTTCCAGAGGTATTGTAATGTAGAAAAATTGAATAACTTTATTGCTTAAGTCACTATAAGAATGTCTCCTGTTACTTGCAACACAATGCACTCAACTAATAAAATATGTTTCTAGAAATACACTTGCCTGCACTCTTTTTAAGACACACAGAACACATACACACAGATATTTTTAAAGGTCTCGTGCTACATAAATTATACTATTTTTTAATTTAAAAAGATAATATGGGCCAGGAACAGTGGCTCACACCTGTAATCCCAGCACTTTGGGAGGCCAAGGCAGGTGGATAATGAGGTCAGGACATCAAGACCATCCTGGCTAACATGGTGAAACCTCATCTCTACTAAAATACAAAAAACTAGCTGGGCATGGTGGTGCCCACCTGTAGTCCCAGCTACCTGGGAAGCTGAGGCAGGGGAATTGCTTGAACCCAGGAGGCAGAGGTTGCAGTGAGCTGAGATCGCACCACTGCACTCCAGCCTGGTGACAGAGCAAGACTCCGTTTCAAAAAAATAAAATAAAATAAAATATAAATAAATAAATAGAATATAATATGATATATTTTACATTATAATACCTGTACATTATAAGACTAAAATCTATCTCAGTTTTTAAAGTAACTGCCTAGTACTTTGTGCATGAACACCCTATGTCTTCAAATTGAATTTGAGGATCAACCTCAGTTAGCTATTTTCATAAAATAAATTTAAAAATACATAAAAAGATGAAAAATGTGAGAGAAACATTAAGTGAAATGGAATTTGAATTCATAAGTTGTGATATCCACCTAAATGAGTCACCAAGAGATAAAACATGAAAAATGAAAAACAAATACAGAAATGATAGAAGAAAACTTTAAAAGGTGAAGAATAAAGAAACACATAGTATAATGTCACTACCCACTCAGTGCTAAGTTAAATGGATTTCTTGAGAAGACTCCAAAAGCAGGTACAAATTTTGAGTATGTGTGTCCACGTGTGTAGTATGCGTGCACACACATGTTAAATGTGTACAAAATGTTTTAAAAATCACTTTTATTGAAATATTGCATAAGCACATCTAAGAACAACTTTTAAGCTTGATGAATTTTTACAATTTTAACACAGCCATTTAACTATCAGCTAAGACAGGAAATAAAACATAACCAGCAACTGTCACCTTGTTTTATATTCACTATCAATCCTTACTCTTTTTAATTTGAGACAGAGTCTCATTCTGTTGCTCAGGCTGGAGTGTAGTGGCATGATCTTGGCTCACTGCAACATCCACCCCCTAGGTTCAAGCAATTCTCAGCCTCCCTAGTAGGTAGGATTACAGGCACCCACCACAATGCCCAGCTAATTTTTTAAAATTCAGTAGAGACAGAGTTTTGCCATATTGGCCAGGCTGATCTCTAACTCCTGGCCTCAAGCAATTTGCCCACCTCAGCCTCCTAAAGTGCTGGGATTACAGGCATGAGTTAACCATGCCTGGCACACTACTCTTTTTTTAATACCCCAAAGGCAACTAATATCCTAATTTCCCACACAAGAGATTGGTTTTGCCTGGGTGTTGAACTTTCCATAAAGGCAATATCAGTACACTGTTTGCCATATTGATCTATGTTGTTTTATGTAACAATAATGCGTATTTATTCATTGTTACACAGTATTCAATGTAGGAATAGATCACAATTTATTTCCTATTTATTCTCCTAATGGATAGATTTGGGTTGGTTTCAGTTATTGTTATTATGAATATGATGCTTTAAACATTCTTGTTTTTTTAAGTAAAAAATGTGCAGATTTATAGCTCAACAGATAAAACTCTTTTTACCTGGATATCTGGATTTTTCACTCTTGGTGAAGATAACTGCAATGAGATTTATCATGTATGATTTAAAGTCAGGAAATGCTTCCTGGTAACCTGCAGGGTCAGCTTTTCACTGATGGTTTACAACTGGCCTAATTGGTTTGACAAACCTAGCTTGATTACATGGACAAGGAGACACAAAAGGCTTGTTGAGAATTTCTCTTCCAAGCCTTCCTGAAAGCAAGATTGCTAGCACAGAATCTTGGTGTTTCACACTGGAGACAATATGCACACTCTGTGTCTGTGAATACTTGTAGCTCTGGGTAGCTTTCAACATGGGATGTCTTTCAGACTCCCAGTCCATGCCTGCACTCTCTTTCACTTGCTACACCATATCCTTTGCCCTTAAATGAAAGCCCCATGTAAATATGTTCTGTGGAATGTGGTGGTTCCTTTCAAATATCCAAACAGGAAGCTTTTCAGTATGTATACATTTCTATTGAGAATATACCTAAGAATGAATTTGTTATTTGCTGGTTCATAAAAATATATATACTGATATATTGATATTTATACAAAATTTGCAAGTAAAATACACACAAAAAATTTCTTGAACCATTAGAGAATAAGTTACTGACCTGATTCCCAATTACCACCAAATATTTTTGGATTTATTCCTTACAAACAGGATTTCTCCTACATATTCACAACACAACCATCAGCATTGGTTGTATTCTCGCTAATACCCTGTTACTGTCTAATCCCAAGACCCCATTCAACACCCTGGCACTCTACATTAAGCTAACCCCTGTGTGTAAGTTACCCTCTTCACTCTACTCTGGCTCCAGCACCTCATGCTTGGTCACCCTCATTCTTGGATGCCATCCTTGGGCTCTGATCTAGCCCCTAGATTATTATCCATTTCACATAGATACTCTTCTCATCCTTCCTCAGCTAAACCCATGTGGGTGCTCACCCGACCCTGCTCAGTCAGTCTCTGACATGCTAAACATGTTACATCACTGTGATGATGCCCTTTTCGTCTTGCCTGGATTCTGCCACCACTTCTGCACAGACTTCTTCTCCTGTTCTTTGGCTTTGATACCTGGTACCTTGGAGCCCTCTTATACAGATGCCCCTTTCATTCTATTTAGACCAGAAAAATCCCACAATGATCTACCTCTTCTACATGCAAATCCTTTGTATCCCATTCTGTGCCATTGCCTTACATAGGTACTACTAGCCTGTTGAGTTTAGACACCAGGTGATGGATAATACATCTATCTGGATGCTCCCTCACCTTGTTTTGATTCTGACACCCCACGTGGGTCACCTGCATGCATTGAAGCCCTTACGCAGTTGTGGTTTCAATCCACATGAGGCAGCCTTCTTCTATAGACAGAGGAATTAACCATTTTTCCCTATTCCAAAAATTAACCATTTCCCCAAAGAGCATGGGTTTCTTTCATGGAGAAATAGTGTTTGGATACAAAGGTCTTGAGGCTAGGTGTTCTAGGTTTTCTCACTTCACAAAGCTAAGAAATACATAGGCATATGCCAACCAAAGCATACCATAAGGGTAAAATGATGACCTTTTTGAGGTTGGAGGTTACTATCTCTCCATCCTCTCTTCCTTAGAGTATTTCCTTGAAATCTTAATGGGTCCAAATAATAAGTTTACCCTTTTGATTTTGCAATGGAAGAATGCAGACTTTCTGATCCTTGGAATTGTAAACAAATGCCTCCAAAACTTACTTGGGAGTTTTTCCCAAGAGGACTATCTTAGGATGTAGCCCTTTGTCTCTTGAGGAGGTGAGAAGTTATTCCCACTTCTGCTGTGCTAAATAAATTATGTGAAAGTCTGTCTAGATGTTTTAGTTACTTTTGTAGTACATACGTGCATAGAAATCTGACCATGTTCATGTAGTAATAAACTGTGTTCTCTTTTCTATGTTGGCTCAGAGAGGTCTTTGTTAGTATTATTTTATTTCCAACAAACACACACCCTATATTTCTGTATTGTTACTTTCTAGAGATGGATGACTTTGGATGGTCAAATATTGATAGAAAGGCACTAATGAAAAGCAATTCAGAAAAAATGCATTTACAGATTTGGTGACAGGAAATAAAGAAATTTTTCATGTTGAGCTCCAATGATTTCTGAAAGGTAGAAGGGACATCATTAGTTGAGAGTATACATGGAATTGGAGGTGGAAGTTTTGAGGAAAATGGAGGCTTATAAAATTAAAATAGGTGTTTCCAATAATGTGAAACAGAACTGATTAAAGAACAAAGCAGACACGATTGCCGAAGAGTCTCTCAGATGAGTTCACGTTGATCACTGTAGTCTATTGTTTCACAATAACTCATTCCAAAGCAAGCTGCATATTGGATTCACCTGGGATCTTTTAAGTTATACTGATTCTTGGGTCCCACCTGCAGAGATTCTGTTGTAATCACTCAGGAGTCTGACATCAGCATGCAGATTTCAAAAGTTCCCCAAGTGATTTTAAAGCGTCCTGAAGATCAAGAACCATTGACCCAGACAGAATGTTCATCACCTTTATGGTTTTCCACAAAAAACTACCATGTAAAGAATTTGTGAAGATGGAGAAGTTTATTGCAAATTAGAAACTGAGAGTTGAATTGGCAAACAAATTTAGTCAAATTAAATTCTGAGTTTAAAAACTTTCCTATGGCCACCCCAAGAGTGTGGAACCTTCCCTGGGCCTTCACCTCATTGTCTCCAAAGTCAAATTATTTCACTAACTCTTCTCCACTTCCCCAGTCTCTGCTTTCTGCCTGCCTTTTCCTAGTCTACCTGACTCTTTGAACTATAGGTTGGTGCAAAGGTAATTGCAGTTTTTGCCATTAAAGTTGATGTAAAAAACCGCAAATTACTTTTGAACCAACCTAATAAAACTTCTCACTCAGAGTGATTCAGCTCTCACTAACAACCTGGTGTTCTCCATTAGCATGGACTTTTTTTTTTTGCTTTAGCATGGACTACAGCTATTCATCACTTTTGAGAATTTTTAAGAAGAAACACTCTTGCATGTGATCTGGTTTATAGAACCAGGATAAAAGGTTAGTGCTGACTCCAAAGTTTCCCAGACCCAGGAGCTCCTCAGAAATATGTGGCAGAGACAGACCTGCAGGATAAAGACAAGATATGCATTATTTTCTCATTCATTCCATAGATAGCTAGTCCCAGCCTACCGTATCTCAGTATAGAGAGCTGGTCCCAGCCTACCGTATCTATCTCAGTATAGAGAGCTCGTCTCAGCCTACTCTATATATCTCAGTATAGAGAGCTCGTCCCAGCCTACCATATCTCAGTTCAATGAAAGAAAAAGTTTAGACAAATAGATACAGTAGAGTGTAGTCCATATAATGGTTTAGTGTATATAGGAAGTACACAAGTACTGTAACATATGGACAAACCAGAGGATGGAAGAAGAAGGGAATTGAGAGAGCCTTGCAAGAAGTGAAGAACCCAGGGTTTGAGCCAGCCTCCTGAATCCATATGTATAGAGCTGTAGAATTGGAGTACTACAAAGGCTGTTAGAAATCATCTACTCTAATCACCCTTTGTTACAGATTAGAAAATAGAAGTTTCATAACCTAGGAGTTGAACTGCATTGCAGAAAGTTCCATAACAAGTCAGGGGCAATGCCAGGATTAAATTGGAATCTGGGTTCATTGACAACTGGCCCAGTGATACTCCCTCAACAGGTGAATTTCTAAGTTTCTATGAGCTCTGCTACAGGAGGGAGTAGGCCATCAACAGGGTCGCTGGTGGCAGTAGAGGCCTAAACCTGCATGGCTTACACCTGTGTCTGCAAAGTGACTGACTCATTCCAGTCCCATCTGTCCACTCTGCAGTACCTCTTCTCAGAAGTTACCAATGAGGGACATGCTGGATAGATAATTTGGCTTGAGCATAGAGTGTGAGGGAAGGGCACATACTGAAAATAGGAAGGAGAATGAGAAACCTGAAACAAGAACCAGCCTAACAAATACTATACCTTTGAATGGTAAAGCAGGCATATGGTATGGCTTTAGAAAATGACAAGATAACAAAGAAGAGCAAGTAAGACGAGAAAATTGTGACTTCGGGATCTTGTGCCTGAAATAAATGGAGAGACACACTTTGGGGAGTGCCAGGCAATGAGGACACATCTACCATCAGAGGAGGTGACTCAGAGAAATTCAAAACAACTTTTTTTTTTTTTTTTTTTTTTAAAGTCCAATTCAAATACAGTGAAGTGAAGGAGGGTAGATCATTAATTCTCAACTCACTGTGTTTAGTTTCTTAAATGCTGGCCGAATTGTAAAAAACATTTTTGAATGGGACAGTTCTGGTGTCAGCTGTTCTTTCTGTCCTTTTAATTTACTCACTGCTAAAAACTACCATAGAGACATTCTCTACATTCAGTTAGTTAGTTTGACATTCCCCAATTTCCACATTTTAAATTATAGCCTAGAAACTTCTTTACTTGGAGAAAGATATTCTTATATTAAAACATAAAACTTTTCCCAAGCATCCACTAGTTCATCCAGTAAGCAATTTCTTCATTACACACCAGAGGTCAGTATTGGATTATTAATTTACACGAGCTATTACTTTTTACTTTCCCAGTAATAAAAATGAGAAACAAAATACCAAAAATTGTTATTGTATTAGAGCTTTGGTGTCAGTTCCTTAAGCAAGTATCATCTGTGCAGACATGCATAGATCATGCATGGCTTAAGAAAAATACAAAAGAAAAAGAAAAAAAGTCATCACAATGAAGGCAGTCTTTGTTCTTGAGAAAGGTGGCCTTTGTTCTTTAGGAAGACATCCATGACTCATTCCAGGCACATTAATTATGCCGCTTTTACACAAAAGTTAGTTACTCTTATATGTGAGAATTGTTCACAGCTACTAGTATTAACAGACATGCTGACAGTGAATTGGAAAGATAACTTTTTAGAGCCTCATTCAAATCTGCATATCTAAAATAGTGTATCAATGTTGGATGGCCAAAGTCACAGATAATTTGGAGAAATAAAATAGGGTCCCAGCAGTAAAATAATGACTGTACCTCCAGAAGCTTTAAAATTAAATGGAAAGAAGAAAAGACTAAAGGCAGATCAAGCTATTATACTGGCTACAGACATATTAAAGGCTTTCCACAGAAAGAGAAAATAAATTAGTCTTGTTTTACTCTAGTCAACAGAGGGTTGAATTATAGAACTGGAAATTGCAGCTGCATATAAGATAGATTTTTTTTTTTTTTTTTTTTTCTGAGACGGAGTCTCGCTCTGTCACCAGGCTGGAGTGCAGTGGTGCGATCTTGGCTCACTGTAAGCTCCGCCTCCCGGGTTCAGCCTCCGGAGTAGCTGGGACTACAGGCACCTGCCACCATGCCTGGCTAATTTTTTTAAAATTTATTTTTAGTAGAGATGGGATTTCATAAGATAGAATTTGTAGGACTCATAGCTATTTCAACATTTTTGCTTAAGGTGCTGTAGGGAGTGCCAACATCTAGTATCAGAACAAACTAGATGAATGCCAAAATCTCTTCTGTTCTAAGGTTATATGAGAAGGTGATTATGATGACAAATCCAAATTCTAAACCTCCTTCCAGGCGTATATATTTGGGTGGCGCCTGCTTTAAGAAGTCTCCCTAACCTGCCAGAATACAGTTTGCTCATGCTTCTAATACTATGACCATAAATTGTCTTTTGTCACCTTTTGAACCATATTGTACATTTAGCATCATTTAACTTTGTGTTGTTATGTCTTATCTAAAACCAAGATTCTTCTTTTAGGAATATATGTTATTTTATCCTCTGTGACACCTCGCACAATACGATGGAGTTAGTAGATACTCGGATAATATTTGTAGTCTGAACCTGTTTCCTTATCTAAAAAGAAATGAATAAAAACACCTACTTTACCTGCCTCACTGAGCTGTTTTGAAGATCAAATGAAATAATGTGCCTGAAAGCACTTTGAAAAGTATAAAATATTATATAAACGTAAGGCATTATTATTTCAGAGGGGGGTTCTCTCAGTTATAACCTCCATGTCAACTTGGAACATAACAGCAATAAAGGAATATTTTTTAAAACTTAATCTGAAAAGAAACTTGTCCCTTCTGGGCACAAATTATAAAACTCCCCCAAAAAATGTTTGTATGCATTTTTGTTTGTTTGTTTCTAAATAGCGTAATGAGCTATGGTTTTTCAGGAAAAATGTTGCTCTGATAGAAGTAATTCACAATGTAGAAAATTGCCCTTGTGTACTTTCAGGAAAGAATTGCAAACAAATGAGCTTTTTTGTCTTCTCAAGCAAAGGGACTTCCCAAGCATGGGTGGCAGCTGTTCAAGTCCATCTTGTCAAGAATTCACTAAGATCAGAATGTGAAAGTTGCTCAAATGCAGATTTGCACGACAGCCTGCAAATATTCCTTTGGAGATGAAATGGTTTCTCAGGCCAATAATCTGCATCTTTAAAAGTCTCTAAATACAGGTTTATGGAATAATTCATAACAGCTTAAAGGAACTATCATGGTACACTGGACAAGTCATCTATATTGCAGGATAGATTTCTTCTGTTGGTTGGTGAGCATTTGTTTATAGTCTGCTTTGACTGTACCACGATTTTATAAGCAGTTCTTTTATTTTTTTAAAAGCATCATTTTGGGACAAAATATTGTGAACAAATAGGGAATATGACTATATTTGTGAAACCCCTTGTTAATTTCCAAGTGATATTTTAAACCTTGAATAAGACATGTATGCTCATAAATAAGGAGGGAAAATAAATAATCAACTCAATATTCATAAGAGCTTCCCTTATGAATAGGAAAGAGATAAGTGATAGAACTATAATCTACAATCTACCCTGATAGTATATTTGCATCACGTCTTAAGCTTTGTTTAGTATTTTAACACGTTGTTTCTTATTATATGTGAAGAATGCTGTGAAGTAGCATGTCAATGTTTTGCAGATGAATAAACTGATGTTAAAAGAGGTTAAGTGACAGATTTTGTACTTCCATTATCTCAAAAGTGCAACTAAAACTGCACTTAGGATTGCCACTCCTGTCTGGGGCCATGGCTTTGGTCCTATTTTCTGCAAGTCTCTGGATGACCTCTGTCCACCCGCTGCCTCTGAGTGCTCTCCTCACCTTAGCCTTCCTCCCTGATTTTAGTCAACACCAGTCACCGCTCTTCAGAATCCTCATGAAACTTCAGGAAAATTGACTGGGTAGGGCTTGTTTCAGAATTATCCTCCAGCGTTTTAGAGCTGATTTAGAATTCAGAGAAAGAATCAAAAGTGCTTATCAAAATGTCTGTTCTAGAGGTAAGCTCAGAGGCACCATGGCAATCCCCACATTTCCCTAGGATGTCTTCAGAAATACCTGATATTGCCATCTCAGGCCCAGATATCATCCATCAGCTGAATGTCATGGGCAACGTTCACATTTTCAGAGTAAAGACTGTTTTAGAAGTCCATGGGCAATCACCAGTCATGCAGGGAGTTCCAGGGACCAGCCAGTTGTTCCTTTCATGAGTTAGGAGGCAGTAAGGACATCATGGGGATCATTTCCACTGAAAACACAAATTTAAGACCACTCTGCTACTCAGCAGTTAATGCTGACTTTTGAAAATGATGAAGCAATTATCACCATGGTCTCCTTCTAGGTTTATCAGTGCAGTCAGCTCAGAAAACTTTCATTCCTTCAGTATATCCAGCTCCAGCTAATCAGAAAGGGAACAATGAAAACAGACTGACATTTGATTCAGAGGTTCTGGAAAGAAAGTGGACGTGGCAACAAAGTGACTGCACTTACAATCCTCCAACCTAATGTCATCAGGGTCCAGGGTAGACCATCTGGGGCTACAGGGGAGAGAAGCCAGTTTCAAAAGCTGTCTATTATAAGCAGCTCTGATTAACATCTTAGGACCACAAGACAAATTATCATTGGCATTTGGAGGCAAAAGGTCTTGGATGCTCTGGGCCTGGGTGAATATCTGGGTCTAACTCACAATTCTCAGAAAGGCCTTCTGGGTCCATTCCCGATGTATTAACAAAATGCCTGAAACACAGTGGGGTTTGAGCAAATGATAGAATGAATGTTTATGGAAGGACAATTCTCTGACCTCTTCTACTACATCCTTTAAAGAAAGGTTCTCAGAATTTATGGTTAAAGTATTGTGTAGTTTGAGCATTTCTAATCCAAAAATCTGAAATTCACATTTTTTGAATGCTGACACGATGCTCAAAGGTCATGCTCAAAAGGAAATGCTCATTAAAGCTTTTCAGATTTCAGATGTTTGAATTTGGGATGTCAACCAGTAAGTTTAATGAAAACACTGAAAATTTAAAAAAAAATCCAGAACACATCTTATCCCAGGAGTTTTGGACAAGGAATACTCAACCTGTATTTCAATTGTTTGCTTGTTTGCCCTGTCATCAAAAATGAGCCAGGTACGGTGGCTCATACCTGTAGTCCCAGTACTTTGGGAGGCTGAGGCGGGCAGATCACTTGAGGTCAGGAGTTAGAGACCCACTCGGACAACATGGAAAAACTCTGTCTCTAATAAATATTAAAAAAAAAAAAATAGTCTGGCATGATGGCAGACTGATTCTGTAATCCCAGCTACTTAGGAGGCTGAAGTAGGAGAATCACTTGAGCCCAGGAGGTGGAGGTTGCAGTGAGCCAAGATCATGCATTGCACTCCAGCCTGGGTGAGATAGTGAGACTCTGTCAAAAAAAAAAGACAGACAGACAGACAGAAAGAAAGAAAGAAAGAAAGAAAGAAAGAAAGAAAGAAAGAAAAGAAAAGAAAAGAAAAGAAAAGAAAAGAAAAGAAAAGAAAAGAAAAGAAAAGAAAAGAAAAGAAAAGAGAAAGAAAGTTTCTTCAAGAGGGAAATTGTACCTTGTTCCTGTCCATCACTCCCATGTATAATATGGCTCCATAAGAACTCAGTCCTTATGAAACTCCATTCAGTAAGGACTCAGTTTTTTCAGAATGAACAGACCAAGTAAGACCACTTAATTACTTATTGTCATGTAGCTCAGATGAGGAAGGGCTGGGATTTGAGAAAAGGCTCTATTACTGAATAGGATCTGGGTGGATAGATTCCATCACAGATGTAAAACGAGACTACACTAGCCTGTACGACAGGATCAAGCGATAGCAGGTTGTAGTTCAGTTAAGTAGATACCCATGAAGGGTTACAAATTAAGTGTTGGCCTGTCCAAACAGATGGATGCAGTATGAGACAATTCATCCTTACAAGAAGGATAGCAAATTGAAATTAGAAATATTTGGCATTTCAGAGGAGGATCCAAGACAATGGTCCAGGATCCAGGACTGGGGTACCCCTTCCTGAGGGCAATGACACGTAACAAAAAAGAATCAAGCTGAGGAATCAGACTTGGGTGCTCAGGAATCAGACTTGGGTGACTGGAGAACAGGAGACTAAGTAACAGACTGAGATCTACTTGGCAGAACCAGGGTGTTTTCTCGGCATTAGCTCGGAGACAAAGAAAAAAATGATGAAACCACAGCTTGTAGACATGTAGTCATGTACATCTCCTTAGCATCATTTCAGGATTCGTGCTGAAAGTTAAGGCAATGGTGAAGCTGCAGGACCACTTTAGGTGGTCATAGCTCAGGAAGGAAGGGTCTTTCAGAGACTTGAAACTAGGCCTGAGCTAAAACATTTGCAATCTTGGATTTGCTTGCGGATGTTCATTCTACTAACAAACAAACACCAATTTAATTTCCTGATGTTTGTTTCAGGAGATTTACAAGAACTAATTGCCTTGGAAGTGATTTTTTTAAACATCCATTATAGAAAATTCTTTTTCTCACGTGTGAACTCCTGTGAGAAAGAAGTATTATTTACTCAAGTTGATACCTGTTGAACTATTAGAGTGTTGCGGGGAAAAGCCTTCACAGGGTTCACAAGAAAAAGCCTTCTCCAACTATGTCTTACAGATATATTCTTAAAATAATGACTTAACATATTTATATGTACATCTTTAGTTTAATGTCTTGCCTAATTGTCCAACAAACTAATTCAGTGTTGTTTGCGATGCATTAAATGAACAAAAGATAAACTGGGTAATAGAGAATCCAGAGAGCCTAGTGGCCCATGAAATCACTGGATTTGCAAAGTGATTTTCTCTTCAGTGCTGTGCACGATCTGAGAACAAAATCTGTTGGCAAAGCTCTTTAGCGGCAACCAATGGATTAGAATACAGAGACATTAGGAATGCCACGTGGGGTCCAGCCAATGGGCCACCCAGGCCAGCCTAGTGCAAAAGCAACATGAGAGGATTTTGGAGAGTGAGGTTGCCCGATGTGGTATCAGTTTATAATGTTGGGATTATTTAATGTATCTTCCGGAAATCATTTTGTGAACTAACATGTAACTGTAATCTATCATTTTATATAACTCCCTTGACTTTGTCCCACAGCGCTCCCTCTTTGTGTTCCATACATGGAATGCCCAATATGTGAAGAGAAAATTAACATTCCCCTTTTTCTACTTGCAGACTTCCAAACATTTCCTGAAGCTTTAAACTCTTACTGATTCTTTAAACTATCCCCTTCCTCTTTTCTCTGCAGCAAGTAGCTCTCAATGTGTAGTCCTCAGATGGGCAGCATCTGCTGGAAAAGTGCTAGAAATGCACGTTCTTGGGCCTCACCCCAGATGTGCTGAAACAGCTCTGGGGTGGGACCCGACAACCTGCATTTTAACAAGCCCTCCAGATGACTCTGAAGCATGCTCACGACTGAGAATGACTGCATTATGCTAAATTTCCCCACCCCCCTCGGGCAAAAATATCGTCGAATTGCATTTACTTTTCAGTTTGATGAGTACTTATCTTGGTGTCTTTTAATTAACCTGATGTTTCCGTTGGTAACAAAACCAACAAAGACATTGTAAATTTGGTATACTGAAATACAAAAGAAGAGTGAAGGAGAGAACACAAGTAGTGAAATCAACTACTATAAAGCAGTTTGGGGCAATTCAGTTTAGAGAGAAGCATTATACCTCAAAAACCCAATGAGCATCACATTATAAAAGCATAGCTCCAAAGCTGATGATTTCAAGTGAGAACGCTTACGTCACAAAGAGATTAGCTCACATTCATTATTTCCAAATTTCCCTCACCAAAGCGCAAATTACTAAGGCATTTTGAGACATTTTTATCAAAATGAAAATAAATGTGTTTGACAAATAATGGAGCAAACTGAGATATATGAGATATTTACTTGTTGGAATATCTGAACATACTAGAAATGTGTCCTTAATTTACTCTATTTGTCTTATATGAAATGTAAAACAATGTTATCCATTAGCTTTTAAACATGTTCCAACTGACACATGTTCTAACTGCTTCATCCCTGTTGCATAGGACAAGAATCAGTTTTTTCAGAATGAGCAGACCAAATAAGAACGATTACTTATTGTCATTAAAGTTTGTGGTTTTTGATCTCCTTTTATAAGGGCACAATATAATGTGTTTAATCACCATGGCGGCCACTCTTTATACTTGACTTTTTAAAAACTTAAATGCAAACTTCAAAACCTTTGCCTCATCCTGAATGAGGCCTCATAACAAGCCCTCCAGATGACTCTGTACCAGTGGAAGTACTGGTACCTCAGTATCAGTAGAAGTCTGATTTCATATTCGATGAGTATTTGTTGAAGGAGAATATTTGTGCCTGTGTTCTGCTGGGCATTTCTGAAGGATATTGACCAGCACAGCATATAAATACTACGCTAGCTGTGTCATAGATTGGCACAATGGCAGAAAGAGTATCTCTGAGAATTTACATCCTGGCAGAGGCAAATTATTCAATCAGTCAACTAAGGAGCAAAACATTGTTAAATTCAATTGGAAAAAAAGTTGAAATTTTCTCATATTCTCTGTCATCTAATATCCGATATATTTTTAATTCATTCAGTTACTCTTCTCTGGATTTCAAATAGAATTTCTAATAAAATGTGTACCAATTCTATCATCAAGCTATTTATGTTCTTTACATTTCTGTTCTTGATAATTATATGCTAGTCTTTGAATACGAAGATAATGTTTCTGACCCAATATTCACAATGCATGTGCCTCAAGTTGCTATGCTTTGCAGGAGAAATAAGTTTATATTGATCTGATGCACTCTCTTTCCCAGTCTTCATGTGACCAATAGCAGCAACTGCAAGGCTATCTGTCACCTGAGTGTGGCTTGCAACCAAGCACATGTGGGAATTCAGTGAAGGCCCTGGTCTTGGCCTCATTATCAACAAAAACAAGCCAAAGACAGCGGTCACTCTTTGTCCATGTAAATAAACACTGTAATTTATTTTCAAAAAATCCAAAGGACAACATTTAAGAACATTGTAATACCAGAAATCTGCACTGTGGGTACTTGGATGATGACAGCTGATAAACTTGGGAGGTTTACAATGGCTAGATTGTCAGAAGGCATTAAATGTATGTTCTAATAATAAGAGAACAAGAAAAAAGAAATCCTTGGTGATGTGTAAATTTAAAATACAGTGGTACATGTTAGGAAAACCAAAAATCATTCCATGAACTTTGAAATGAAGGGAGATAGTTCTGAGAGAACTAAAGGAACTGGACTTGAGATCCGAGTTCACAATTTACTCAATTTATTTATTTTTGATACTTTAAGTATGGAAAATTTAATTTTATTATTATAGATAGTAAGGTATAATAGAGAATATAAAGTCCCTTAAATTAAAGTGGTTATAGATCCTGGTTTTCTTGACACTCCTATGTCATGCTGATGGTTCCTATGTCAATATTAACATTACCCCCTTCAATTTACAAGTGTCTTGCAGTGAGTATGCACGCACGTGTGTAGCTTTCATTTTTATTCTTGTTTGTTTTGCAAAAATGAAATGATAGCAAACATGTGATTCTGAAACTTTCTTCACTGAATATGTACTTTAGAATCTTTATTTTTCTTATTATTCAAAATAATTCCTTTTTTTAATCTACTACTTACTCATCATTAAATATAGTTACTTAATCCTCTTTTAAAACCATTTGTATTGTTCTAAATTTTGCCCTACTGCAGATAATTTCACCACATTCTTTTAAGCTATAACTGCACATGTTTTAGTATTTCTGCAGTTTAAGGTTTTGGAAATGGTATTGGCTCAAAAAAAACTTAACATTAAAATCATAATGAATATTCCCAAATATAGACACATTTTTGAATCTTCAATTTAATCACTATCATAAAATTTCAACTTTCCTTAATAATACTTCCAGTTTAAACTAAGGAGTTTTAATTGTTTAAGACCACAAAGATTTCTATCAGAGGGAGGACAAAATGTGAAATATTTTGTTTTGTAATTCATGTGCTGCAGAAAATATCACTGCTGTTTGGAAATTGAGAAATTGTCCAAACAAGTACACTATGGACAAACTTGTGGTGAACTGCCTGTCCACACTGAGGTTTGAGAGCCATGGGAGACTTGAAACATCTTCTAAGACAGTTTAAAGAAGTCTCATTTATTTGTCTTTTTATACAATGTAGCAAATCAATATATTAAATAATATAAGAACACCAAGTTTTCTTACATATAAAAAAACAAATGAAGTTAGCATCATAAAGGGTTTAGCTGGAGCTATTTGCTCATCAGGACTATAGGCCCATCAGGACCCATCCTTTTTAAGTATTCCATTTCTTTAGAACAGAATCTAATAGTTTCTTGAATGATCCTTGTGTTTTGCTTCAGCAATTGTGCCTGATAGGCCATTCCATATGTTTATTACGTTCTAAGTAGGAGGAAAAGATCTTGCTAACATCTGTTATGGGTTGGTTTCTTTTTAATTCTCATTTACATCCCTTGCAATTCTTACATTTCTGGAAATGGGAGCTCAATTGTCACAACATATTAATAAAATAGTATGTGGCTTAACCGTTGAAATGTTTATAGTTTGATGTGCTATTTTATGGTATTAAATCCTAATTATTAGAAATTAGAATGATTTTGATTTTATCCTCAGCTAAAAATAATAAAATAATAAAATTAAAAAAAAAAAAAAAACTAGAATAACCTATCAAACAAAGCTGTTCCATGTAACTAAGAACTCATTAACCCTGAGGTTCTAGGACTTAATGAAGTCAGTGAAATAGCAGATGATAGTCTCTCATGTGCAACTAGGGCTGCTGATGGGAAAAAAATACAATATCACAGATTCGTCCATGATGTGGCTGGATCGTTGGGTGTGCGAAATGCATTAGCCCTGACTCAGAGATGCCCTCTCCTGCTCATCTTCCTGTCGTTCTGGTGCTGAACACCTGTGCCCACCCATAGCGATCGGTGACCGAGGGCATGAGCACAAACACTTTCCCTTTCTCCCTTTTTTCTTTCCCTCTTTTCCCTTTATTCATTTATCTATCCTTCTTCCTTCCCTTCACAACCCCAACTCTTTTCATATCATCAACAACTGGCAAGTACAGTCCCTGAGGAAGACACAGATGACTAAGAAGCAGCTTCTGCCCTTAAGAAGCCCATGATCTAGTCTGGGAGACTGACATATAATCTGAGGATCAGACAGCCTGATGAACACCATGATCATGTGCCTGACACCTTAGAATAAAGAAAATATGGCAACTCATGTTGCTAGGAGGAATCAGGAGATCTTTGCAGAGCATCTGGCATTTGTGACGTGTCTGGAAGTTCATTGTCTTTGAATGTAGGAGACCACCGTTGAGGCACGTAGGCTGGACCCAGGAACCTTGGACCCTGCATCAAACACAGGCTGCTGAATGGAAGATAGGTGACATTGTCTCTGCCCCCAGTCACTGCCCTGGCTTGCCCAGAAGGCAAGAAATTAAATTGTTATAGGTGGTGTGTACTTGTACCTAAAGATGTAACTGCTAGCTGAGGGGAAATAAGGCCCTGAAGATTGTTAGGGCAGTGAAACTATTCTTTATGATATTGTAATGGGAAATATATGACATAGTACATTTAGCAAATCCCATAGAACTGTACAACACAGAGACTAAACCCTAAAATAAACTATGGATGCTAGTTAATCATAATGCATGAATATTGGTTCATCAATTGTACCAAATGTGCCACACCAACACAAAATGTTAATAGTAGGAAAAACCAGAGGCCAGTGGGGGGACAGAGTATACAGGAACCCAATATATGTGGCTCACATTTTCTGTAAACCTAAAACTGGTCTAAAAATCAAAGTCTATTAATTTTTTAAACACTCTGATATAGTATGTCTACGTTCTCTTAGCTCCTTGTCTTTGTGAAAATAAGAGCAGAATTTTGGTTTTCCTTCTTTAGGACAAAAATTACATTTTAAAAAGCTCCTCCATTACTTTTGATATATCTAATTTTTTAAATAACTGGATCAAACACTTTAATATTAATGAATGTAGAGCCAATAGGATATCCTGGTAGATTGAAAATGGGAGAAACAGAGGCATAAAGGATGATGCTGAACTTTTTGGCTTGAGCAAGAAGAAGCAGGGATGTTACTAGGGTGAGCCAAGTGAGAGGTTGAGGGCATAAAATTTAAGGAGGACCTTGCGTAGCCATACAAAAGTAAGGCCAGCACTTTCCTGATGCTCTGAATGCCTTAAATGTTGTGCCCAACTGGCTGGCTTGCTTCACCCTTGTCCTAGTCCTGACTGGAACAATGGTGTCACCATCCACTGAGTTGGGGCAGGCTGAGCAGAAGCATGTTTTGGAAGGTTGGATTAAATATAGAAGCCTTGTTCTGGATATGTTGACTCTGAGATGGCCGTTGAACATTCAAGTGGAGACATCAGGTAGTCAGTTGGATCTCTGAGTCTATACCTCAGGAAAGAGGCTGAGACTAAAATTATGTATTTAGAAGTTATCACAAAACTAGATGAACTCATGAAGAAAGTGAATGCAAATGGATAGATAGATAGATAAGGGAAGAGTTTCAAGGCCTGAGCCATGAAATACTTCTATTTGTCGGAAAGAAAAAGAGGAACCAGCAAAGAACCTTGAAAAAAGGCAAGCAATAAGAGAAGGAACACTGGCAGTGTATATTCCTGGAAGACAAGACAATGCTTCAAGGAGCAGAGAGTAATAAATTCTGTTTCACGCTGCTACAGTTGAATTAGACAAAGCTTGAAACTAGAACTTTGGTGTTAGTAGCATTGAGATCATCAACAATGTTGACTAAAACAGTTTTAATGGAGAGATAACAACAAAAGGCTGAACAATGTGCCCTGAAGAGAGAAGAGAGGAGAGAAATTTGATTCTGCAAATACATAAAACTCTTTCAAAGGCTTCTTTTAGAAAGAAAAAGGGAGAGAGAGAGAGAGAGAGAGTGAGTGAGAGAGGTGAGAGAGAAGCCAGAGGGGGAAGAGAGGTCCAGAATTTAGTACTTTCCCAGTTTTTCAACTTGCATCCCAACCCCTTATCTCTGGGTTTAGCAATGAATACTTTGAGATTCTAATATTTCTCTCCTCAGAAGGTGAGATGCAGAAGAGGAGATAGGAAATTGAAATAACAACCACTTTATCCTGATGGGTGGGACAAATTCTATATAAGAGTTTTTCTACAAGACACATGTGAAAGGAAGTGGCAACATGTGGCAATTTATCTAAGATCAGCAACTTTTTTTCTCTGTTTGAATTTGTTGATTTGGAAATTATTTGTCTGGCTCTGCAACTGAATCATCATTTGCTCTACCAGTTTTTCTAAAGTTTCACATGCTGATGCTAGTTAAGAAAGAATACATTTTAGTCTGTCAACTTCTGCTTACCAATGAGGATCTAAAAGTGTGTTCAAAGGTAATTTGAACAGACTCTTTCAAGATAGTGCATCTTTTACTAGATCCGCGGAACAGTAAATATAACTTGATAATCACGCCAAACATTTCTTTGCATTGTAAAATTGAATTGGCAGCTTTGCATAATAAAGGGCTAAAATTATGGACCACACAAGATTTGCCTGAAACTTGATTGTTCAGGCTCAAAATTCTCTACTGAATACTCTTGTGCTTGCTTTTGTATTTATCCATTTTCATGTAACTGCTTACAGCAGACATTTCTTTTTTTAATCTTTTTTCATAAAAATAAATTTTAATAAATATGCCAAACCCACTCCAATAGCATCCGTCATATCACATGTACTATATAAATACATATTTTACCATTATAATTGACAAACCAACATTTATGAACTTGGTTCTTTGTGGATGCATTAGGAGCAGCATTTCTTCACAGTATATAATATTTTATAATTTCTTATTCTTTACTGCTTGCTGTGCTGTACAAACATTTATAAAATGAGTTGCTTTTGGGGTGTGAAATGAGTAATCATCAGAGGAAAAGCGTTAGGGACAAGAAAGGGGAATGAGGATCATGACGCATTTGCATGTTTTTCTCAAGGTCACGGATAAATTTCAGCTCCATGGAAAATCTTGAGAAACAATCCAGCAAGAATGAAATCATGAAATGTTAGCTTTCCCCAAGTAGAAATTCCATAATAGAACTATAAAATTGCTGCTTACAAATTTTATCTTCCGACTTGTACGTGAAATTAGGAAATTGAAAGGGCCAGGAGGGACCTTGGAACTCATCTAGTCTGAACTTATTGTGCATAGGGAAAGCTAAGCTGAGCCATTCTGTAAGTCACACTAATGTGACATAGAAAATACCAGAACCTAAGGTTCAGCATTATTGTTTCAGGTGTTCATCTGCTACAACAAACATTTATCAAACAGCTAGTAGGTATAAGAGATCATTTAAACCCACCCCAAAAGATACAAAGTTGAGGAAAGTACTCTTTGCCTTTGCAGAAACCACCATCTATTATCAAAGCATATGATAGAAATTTTAATATCTAAAACACAAGATCTAATTTGTTAAGTGCCATGAAAATTATATAAGAATTTAAGAAGGGAGAGATACAAGTTTGGGCAAGCCAGTATGTTTCTTGAAGGAATAATTGTGAAGGTAAAATCTCAGTAAAGAAAAATGGGGAAGAAGACGTTAAGCCTGGCAGAAGGAATATTATTAGCAAGTGCAGAAAAATATGCTGTAATAAAAAAGAACAAGTAGCCTGATGTGACTAGATTTCAATTTACCTTTACATTTTTCTCTCATGTTATTCCATGCCCATAAATTATGGCAATAGTCTAAAGGAACTTGAGTATCATACCAAATTTCCTTGTCTTATATTGTAGCCCACTCAAGTCTCTAAGGAGGAAATAACCTGATCCCTGTTCTCTGAGATTTGACACACAAAAAAATTGTGTATCCTTCCTAAAGTTTGTAATGCATTTTGGAAGGAAAGAGGAAAAAAGAACGAGTGTGTCCTATGTCCTGACCATGTATTTTACTTGTTTGCTCTGAAAGCCATATCCTGCCCCATTTCCTGCTCAGCTCTGAATGTTCGTTCACAGTTAGGTTTAGCTAAGTGAAGGCAGAGGAGCGGGCATCCAAAGGGTGGAAGGCAAGGAGAAGCCAGACTATTTCTTCTTACTCTCTGTACTTGAGGTCATATTTCTTCTCTGGTTTTGGTTCCTGTTGTGCAATCTTTGCCATGGTTCCAGCCTGGCAGCTTCAGCATTTCCTAAGCAGTTCTTTCTCCATGATTTCAGGTCCTACTGAGGCCCCAACTCAGAGAGTTCGGTAGTGCCATAGCCTCCCTTTGACCTCCATTTCTCATGTGATAGAGACTTTCTGCTGTTGCTGAGTGCTTCATATTTCCTTTGCGCATTAACCTTTGCGACTCTTCCAATATAGGATATTAAAGAATCATATTACTGAAATGTTAAAAAGCATAACTGCCTTTAGATATAATTAAACAAACAGCTTCAAACAAAGTCACCATGGGCCTCCCTCTTTCTCCTTTTCCTGGACTCTTCTGTGCTCTTTTGCATTGTCTTTGCTGTCAGGTCAGTTCTTTCTATATAGTTGGAAAGGTGACTTGTTTGGCCCAAGTCTGCATCCTTATGGCTCATAATCCAAATGAAAAAGAGATTATCTATTTTCCAGAGACCCTGTATTAAATCTCAAAGTTGAATTTGATTGATTGGCTAGAGGGTAGGGAGATGAAATTCTCTGGTCTTGGTCATTGGAGGAGGGTAACATGTTATTTCAGCCTCATTCAAGTTTTATGGAGTGAGGCATACTGTTTACTCAAAAGAAGAGATACTGGGCAAACAATAGCCATCTAATACAGAGAGATGCTGAAAACTTTCTGTTTCCTCCTCCACATCCACTCTTGATCCTTTTCTAACCTGATTTTGTGCAAAGGAAGCTCACTTCCTTAGCCACTCTCTTCCTTTGTCTTCTGACTTTATGTCAAGGGCAGCCAATGAAGCACACTGCTGTGGGATTGGAAAGCAAGAGGAAAGAGCCTTAGTGGGGTTTATTCCACCCCCACCTGGCCAGACAGTGATGTGGCAGTGGTGGTGGCAGTATCCCTCACTGAAGCAGCTCTTGCTGGGTGGTATCTCCCATGTGCAAGTTCCCCAATGCTCTGATAAGAGCTCTCACCACCCCCATCCCCACGGGCCTGATGGTGGGAATAGCCTTCAATACCACTAGTCCCTGGGCGCCTCCCTACTCCTAGTGGGTTCCTTAACTTTGTCCATACCCTGAATGAACTCTTGATAAAACCCCCTTCAGGTATCCTTTTTTTAGCATGCCAGCTGACCCAGCCAGGACTTGGTACTTATGGCTTAAATGATTATTTCCGCTTTCTAGCCGACAAAGTCAAAGCTTCAACATTTTCAGAAACTTACTAAAGACCACACAATAAGGAGGATGTGGGATTGGGACTGAAATTTTGGTTTATTTGCCTTCAAAGTCTGGATCCTAAAAGAACAATTTCTCCCCTTTTGACAGGCATAAACCCAAGAGGATCTATGCCATTGTCATGTGCCTTGTCTGTCTATATTCTACTGAGTGTGATGGGCCAAGCAGATGGGGATTTTTGCTTCCTTAGTAAAATTGTCTCTTAAGTTAAAAAGAAAATCAAAATAAGATGGAGAATCCCCTCTCTTACATTCACAACTTCATGGCTGACTCCAGTTTGCGTTTTGATAATGTGCATATTCCATTTCTTATACTCTGTGAGTAAATGGGCCCTTCATAAGCCCATCCAAAGGGGAACTTATAATTTTCATTCTATCCCCTCTCCTTGTACTTTTCTTAAAGTGAATTGCTAGTTAATGCCTGAGAGAGTAAAATTCCTGATCCAATTTTTTAACAAAACTTATAGTTTTATGTGGAGGAAAATAGAAATCTAGAGGATCCTGGGTCTCAATGAACTTTACTCTTCTGAGGAAGGTTAGCAACGGGGATAGGAGTCAGTAGAGGCACCCTCATTAGTCACCAGCTCTGACTGTAAACAGTGGAATAATCGGTTATCGTTCTTTACCATAGAACTTTCTCTGGCACCAGATTCATGTAAGTATAATTCAGAAATATGAAGTGGATAACAGCTTATTGTCCAAGGCTCCCAGGGACCAAAAAAAAAAAGATGCAAAAACAAATGCTTAAAAGTAGCCAGGTAACTCTGACCTGGAGTGCTGAAGTTCATTCCAACATCATTTCCATAATATCTCCATACCCAAATGTTATCCCAAAATACATTAAGGAATTAACTAAGAAGTTAAATGGAAAATAATAGCAGGGGTAAAGTGCAATTAATGCCATAGGCA
This sequence comes from Rhinopithecus roxellana, assembly GCF_007565055.1. Lineage (NCBI taxonomy): Eukaryota > Metazoa > Chordata > Mammalia > Primates > Cercopithecidae > Rhinopithecus > Rhinopithecus roxellana. The sequence goes on from NC_044562.1 coordinate 130,789,412, forward strand.
GGAAAGGCAAATACACTGATTTAGCTGAGATTTGACACAACTTTGGAATTCAACTTGGCAAAGTAAGAGGGGACATTGGAAAAGCCACACCTTGCTAAGAGAGAAAGAAGCTTTCTATTCTGAGGTTATAGAAGGCCCAATCCATGAGAGAAATGAGCAGTGCAGTTTATGGGAAGAATCCAATGCAAGAAGGCATTTACATGCAGCTAAAGCACTGATCTTGAGGGGTCAATTATGCTTTAAGTTCTGGGATGCATGTGCAGAATGTGCAGGTTTGTTACATAGGTATACATGTGCCATGGTGGTTTGCTGCACCCATCAACCTGTCAACTACATTAGGTATTTCTCCTAATGCTATCCCTCCCTTGCCCCCCACCCCTGACAGGCCCTGATGTGTGATGTTTCTCTCCCTATGTCCATGTGTTCTCATTGTTCAATTCCCACTTATGAGTGAGTTTGGTTTTCTGTTCCTGTGTTAGTTAGCTAAGAATGATGGCTTCCAGCTTCATCCATGGTTATTTTGAGAAAAGTTTGGAGTAAAACAAAAGACAGACAAAAGCCCTCTGTGGTCAGAGTTTGTGCTCTGAGAGGGGGTCCCTTTCTCCATGGTGCTAGACAGTTACGGTGATGCACAGACAAAACAGAAATGACCTCCTTGTTTTCTTCAACAAAGTTCCAATTATTCCCAGCATCCTCACAACGAGTGAGAATGAACCTCTGTTGAGTGCAACATGCTCCATGGTTTGTGTTTATTTACTTTATTTTTGCTGCAAGGTTGCAGGCTCCTTTGTAGTCTACAAACACCTTGAGAACAGGGATGGTCTTTACTCATTATTGTTCTTATTTCTCTGCTCAAGGCCTGGACACATAGCAGGCATTTAATAAAGTGAGCTCTGTTAAAGTATTCTTTAAATGTTGATGTTGCTTTCTTTTCAGGACATACATACATGCCACACGCACATACACACACGCCACACGCATTCACACTCCAGAAAACTAAATCCGATACATACATACACACAAAGAACAATTGATGTAAAAAATAATAATGGTGAATTGAAGGCAATAAAACATTCATTTTTATACTAAAATAAGATATGAAGAAAGCTGAGCATAAAAGATTGACAGAAGCTACAGGAAAACAGACCCACAAAGCATTATTTCATATCTCCATGTATTGATTTTTTTTCTCCAACTTGGGGAATGAGGTAGGATTTCTATTGCCCCCCACTTTCTGCTGGCTGCTGATGGCTACATTTCCTTTTCTGAGAATCTCACATATTGACCATAGATGTTGTTGTCACTAAATAAACCATAGGAATCATTAATCAAATAGGAGTCAGTAAAAAAGGAAAGAGGTATAGTGCGTTGAATAATTTTTCCCTAAATTTCTGTACATCTGTGTCTTAGTTCATTTGAGGGGCTATAACAAAAATACCACAGACTAAGTAATTTATAAACAAAAGAAAATTTGTTGCTCATAGTTTCTGGAGGCTGCAAGATCAAGATGACGTCCTATTCAGTGTTTGGCAGGGGTCTACTAACTGCTTCATAGATGGTGCCTTCTTGCTGTGCCCTCACATGGAAGAAAGGTTGACCAAGGTCCCTGAAGCCCCTTTATAGGGCATTAATCCAATTCATGAGGAATCTGTCCTCATGGTTTAATCACCCTCTCTGCCCAAAAAGCCACATTTCTTAATACTCTCATACTGGGGATCAAGTTTGAATATATGGGCTGGGTGTGGTGGCTTATGCCTGTAATCCCAGCACTCTGGTTGTGCTGAGGTGGGAGGATCACCTGAGGTCAAGATTTTCAGACCAACCTGGCCAACATGGTGAAACCCCTCTCTACTAAAAACACAAAAATTAGCTGAGCGTGGTGGCACGTGCCTGTAATCCCAGCTACCGAGGAGGCTGAGGCAGGAGAACGATTTGAACCCGGGAGGCAGAGGTTGCAGTGAGCCGAGATGGTGCCACTGCACTCCATTCTGGGTAATGGAGCAAGACTCTGTCAAAAAAAAAAAAAAAAAAAAAAAAAAAAAGTTTGGACATATGAATTTTGGGGTTATACAAACGTTCAGACCATTCCAACCTGGAACATCAGAATGTGACCTTATTTGAAAATAGAATCTTTGTAGATATATTTGGGATACAAAAAGGATCCTGGGATAAAACCACCCTGGATTTATGGTGCATACAAAAATCTAATGACTGGTGTCTGTATGAGAAGAGGGGAAAACACAGAGACACTGGGGATAAGACCATTTGTAAACCCTAGCAGAGATTGTAGTTGTGCTGCCACAGACCAAGAAATGCAAAGACCCACCAGAAGCTGAAAGAGGCAAGGAAAGATTGCAGCTTTCCAAGGAAGGGTGACCCTGCTAACACACCTTGATTTTGGACTTCTGACCTTGACAACAGTGAGAGAATACATTCCTGTGGTTTAAGCCACCCAGTTTGTGGTAGTTTGTTACAGTGGCCTCAGGAAACTAATATAGGAGGATATTAACTTGAGTAGGAGCTCAGATTCCACAGGGAGATAGTTGGATGAGGTCTATGTATTAACACCATATTGAATATAAACTCTGTAATGGGAAGCATTTACCACATTCCAACTATATTTATGGTTGCTGAGTCAGGGAGATTCCTGTCAAAACTACCTTATCAGCAACTGTCTGGCTGAGAGCAAGAATAACCTTTCGCCTCTTTTTTATACAGATTTTATGTAGTTAATTAAATAAATGCTAACTTAATAAAAACCATACTAAAGCAATTTCTAAAAATATCTTTATTAGCCACTTTTTTTTAGGCCTTTAATAGAATAATCAAATCCATGAAAAATCCTAGGCCTTCAGGGTTTCATCTTGATATCATTTTGTCAAACTATAGGTCGAGGGAGAAATATTTTCCCTTAGAAGACCTGCTTTCGATCCATCTTTCCACAGAGGCATTTTTCAGGATTCCTGTGTCTAGGTTTCACCCTGGGAAACCAGGGATAAAATAATCAGTCACATTAATTGCAGCCCGGGGAATGTTTAACTGGCACACATGACTAGACCAGTGGTAGAAGGCATGCAGGACTTAGGATTTTACATTTCTTCACATTTGACCTTTACATTTCTTGTTACAGACATTGTTTATTAATGTCATCATTTTATACTGGAAAAAAAATGAAGATCAGGATATTTAAGTGAATTGCTCAACATTACACAGCTAGTAAATGGCAGACTCAAGTCCTGAGCCCAACATAGTCTTGCCCCAGGGCTGTGCACCATGTTGCTTTTCTCAAAATGTGCTTAAGCCTATTTGCTTGATCACTCTCCTTCTTGTGCTCTAGAAGGGCAAACACCATCTGTCTACTGAAAACAAAATGAGAACGCCTATTTTTTGCCAGACACCGTGAGAGTAAACAGTGCTTTATAATCCAAGCTCAAACAGTGTATTGGCTGAGTAAAATTTAATAATTACTTTACATCATTTAGATTATCTGGTTGGATGATTGGCAGTAATTTTCCTATGTTTTTCACTGTTTTGAGGAACAGGCTGGCCCTGGGAGATGGGATGGAGTGAGAAGAACGAAAAGGCCACTGAGCTTTTATAAATCTCATCAAAGTCAAAGGTCTTATGGACATACCTTTGCAATACCTCCTCTGGAACTGACTTAAGTGTTATGTGTTTCCACATGCTCTTGTTTTAGTAATTTCTCCTTGGGAAAACAAACTCATGATTCAGTAAAATTTGAGAAAGTAAATCACCTAAAATTTCACAACAAAATTTCCCCCAAAATGGTGGTAGGAAGCCACTATTAGAAATAAATTTTGGTCTACTATTTTTCAACTAATTTTTTAAATAGTTGTAAAATACACATAACATAAAATTTACCATCTTAACCATTTTTAAGTGTGCAGTTCAATCCTGTTAAGTGAATTTACCTTGTTGTATAATCAATGTCCAGAACTTTTCCATCTGTCACAGCTGAAACTCTATCTCCATTAAACAACTCCTCATTTTCCCCTCTCCTCAGCTCCTGGCAAACATAATTCTACTTTCCATTTCTATGAATTTTATTACTTACAGTATTTGTCTTTTTGTGGCTTGCTTATTTCACTTAGCATGTCTGCAAGATGTATTCACGTTGTAGCATTGTGTCAGAGTCTCATTCCCATTTAAGACTGAATAATATTCCACTGTGTGTGTATATATGTGTGTATATATATATATATATATATATATATATATATATATATATATATAAATTATTTTTCCATTCACCTGTAGATGAACACTTGGATAGTTTCTAATCTTGACCATTGACTATTGTAAGTAATGCTGCTATGCACCCTACCTACTACTTTTAATCACAATTTAAACCCTTCCATTTTGAGAAAAGTTGTAAATTAACAGAATATGTTTTATTTAGAAATTTAATCATCATTTTTATCCTCAGATATAATGAGAACAACACAAAGAAAGTATTTTTTCTTTGAAGTTCATAAAGTGCCATTGCATAATTTATTTTTACATAAAAATACTTTCTGGGTTGAGCATGGTGGCTCATACCTACAATCCCAACACTTTGGGAGGCTGAGGTGGGAAGATCACTTGAGGCCAAGAGTTCAAGACCAACCTGGGCAAGAAAGTGAGTCCTGTCTCTACAAAAACTTTAAAAAATTAACCAGGCATGGTGGTGGATGCCTGTGGACCCAGCTACTCAGGAGGCAGAGGTGGGAGGATAGTGTGAGGCCAGGATTTCAAGGCTGCAGTAAGCTGTAATCATACCATTGCAGTCCAGCCTAGGCAACATAGTAAGACCCTGTCTCGGGAGTAAAAAAAATGGAGGAAGGAAGGAAGGAAGGAAGGAAGGAAGGAAGGAAGGAAGGAAGGAAGGAAGGAAGGAAGGAAGGAGGAAAAAGAATAAAGAAAGAGAGAGAGAAAGAAAGGAAGGAAGGAAAGAAGGGAGGGAGGGAGGGAGGGAAGGAAGGAAGGAAGGAAGATGAAATTTCAGAGTACATTGTTGCTTTGAATTGAGTTGTGCATTGGGAAGCATCAGTCTCCCAGGGAGGAACAGCTAGCTGATAAGGTAGCATGCATTCTCCCAAATCTGTCCCACCCAGAGAATAATGTTCTAGATTTTTCTGACATGTTTCTGGAGGGTGATAATGCTGAAAGTCCCTCGCAGAATCATTTCCCATTACTAAATTCACCTGCTTTATTACATTTCAGGAATGAAAGCTTTCAATTAAGTCTTCCCATTGTTTTTGTTGGGTTGTAACTACTTTAGGATGACTGCCCTACTTAGGGGTGGTATCTTAGTCCATTTGTGCTGTTACAAAAATTTTTGTTACAAAAATACCATAAGCAGGGTAGTTATAAACAACATAATTTATTTCTTACAGTACTAGGGGCTCGGAAAGTTGAGATTAAGTCACTATCAGCATCGTTATCTGGTGAGGCTCAGTTTTCTGGTTCACAGACAATGACTGTCTTCTCACTGTGTCTTCTTTTACAATGCATTTCTCTTGCAATGGATCTCTCTTGCATCTCTTTAATAAGAGCACTAATCTCATTCACCGATTCATGAATCACTAATCACTTATGAAAGACCCCATTTCCTAATACCATCCTATTGGGAATTAGAATTTCAATACAGGAATTTGGGGGGAATATTAGTCTATTGTTGATGGTTTAATGACCTAATACTCATGGTGGTTTTTTTTTTTTTTTTTTTTTTTTTTTTTTTTTTTTTTTTTTTTTTTAGACGGAGTCTTGCTCTGCCGCCCAGGCTGGAGTGCTGTGGCCGGCTCTCAGCTCACTGCAAGCTCCGCCTCCCGGGTTCAAGCCATTCTCCTGTCTCAGCCTCCGGAGTAGCTGGGACTACAGGCGCTCGCCTCGTCGCCCGGCTAGTTTTTTGTATTTTTTAGTAGAGACGGGGTTTCACCGTATTAGCCAGGATGGTCTCGATCTCCTGACCTCGTGATCTGCCCGTCTCGGCCTCCCAAAGTGCTGGGATTACAGGCTTGAGCCACCGTGCCCGGCCTCATGGTGGTTTTAACCCCTGCTCTCTTTTAATAAAAATAAAATGTTGTAAAATTATATATTTTTTTCTGACAGACAACTCCCTCCCTTCCTCATACTTTATCCTCTTTAAAATCACTGATATATTTAGAATATGGTTTATTTTCTAGGCATTTCTGCAAACTGGTTAGGTCGAACTTTTATTTTTCTTTGGCCAAATATTATATTTATTTTCAAATATATGTATTCTACTTTGATCCCCCGATCCTCCCTCCATTACCCCCAAAAAACCATTTAAGGATCATATCATTTTAATTAGGAATTTTCTTAACTCTTCCAGAGTGTTCTCTAGTTCATGCTACTTTCAAGTTCTTTCCCCAAGCTTTTCTCACCTATGTTTGCCTATGGGGCTATATGACTCGAAAGCTCATGGGCAATGTGTTCCTATAAAGGAGTGTAGGGCCACTTTTGGTTTATGTTTTAGCTCTAGAGGATGAGGGAAGAGCCAACATGTGTCAGTTTGAGGATGGATGTACAGGAGTCATGAGGGGCTTTTTCCACCTTGAACGCAAGAACGCTCTTGAGGCCCTCCTGCTGCACATTCAGAGTTCCAGATTTGTGCATGATATCTCTGCACATACAAGAAAAGAGTTCCTTTGATTGCTCCATATTTTCTGTCATGGCAAAAATGAAGAGCAAGAGAGCTAAGGCCCTAGGAAAAGGCAATGGCAAAGCACAGATACGTGCCTTTCACCCCCGCCACTATCTTTCCAGAAAATCCCATGTAAACCTTGAGCACACTGCAAAGTTATGGTTTGGAAGGTTTCTTTCTCTAGCAAGAAATCCCCATGCCACCCTGCCAGTTCACTGGGACCTCTCAGGCACCATTCTCAGCATGAGCTATTGGTTGGGTCACGTATGTAGGGGAGCTGCCAGTGCCACTGACGTCACGGGATAATTGTGGGCTCCTGGCCAGGAAGCAGCTGATCTAGTTTGGGGACAGGGTGGGCAGGATGTGCCATTGATTCCCTTATGAGAAATTCCTAAGAACCTACTCTCCATCTGCAGTTAATTCTCCCAGGAGAATTAAGGGATTTTTTTTTTTTCTCTCTCTCTTCTCTAAAGGGAACAAATAAAGGCCCAATTATTTTTCCAGCATTCGGAGTTTAAGAGTCTACAAACTCTAATTTTTTGTTTCCTGGAAACAGTAAAATTCAATTGCCATTTGTTTTCTTCTTTAAAATCCCCTTTACTGCACTTTCAAAGTAAGCTTTTCTCATGGCCCTGAAGAGCCTTTGTCTTTAGGTTGTCAGTAAAAACAAGTTGGCCCCTTTGACTCAGCTGGTTGAGATGTGAGTGCACTGAAATGTGTCCAACAGGCCATTGCCAAAGTTGTGGTTTTTCAATTTATGTTTGAGACGAAAGAGTCCAAGGAGAATTCCACTTGTGTAGGTTGTATAAGAGCCAACAAACAAAGCTGAACTGGATAAGAGTATAAAGAAAATAAGAGAAGCAAAATGTGTGATAGAGGCCACAGATACTGCCGTAGAGAGCGAGATGGTGACAAGGTGAAAAGGGGCTGCAAATTTATTAACTGGCTCAGTCCTTCCTGAGAGCTCTGCACCATATCTCCACACAGGTGCAGATTTTGCTTTTAGTTTGACAAAGATTAGAGCAAGAAAGAAGCTGCTTTTAAAACAAGAAGAAAAAAATCAGTTTCAGTGCACCGACTTGTGTAATATTACATCCTATTGTACCCTGTTGTGGTTTAGGTATCACTGTATTCTCTCATTGTGTCATGTATATATTAAGAGCTAAATAAATGTCTGTTTCATTGAATAGTTCAGCTCTGCTCTCACCTCTCCTAATTAAAACAACACCACATGCCACTTGCTACCTCCTGAACAATCATTATTTTTGTGTTTCTTCATTTCTCCAACAAACAGCTCCAAAGATGTAACATTCAGCTCTAACATTAACCCTGTTGCTTCCAGAGGCTCTGCACCCATCTCTCTGTTATGGCACACTAACCTTTAGACCTACTAGATGACAATCCTTTGTTCTTCCTTTTTGTCTCCTTATAGGTCCCAATAAGAGTCCCTGAAGACAAAAGGCACATTGCATACCCAACATCGATTACATTTATCTTCCTTCATACACAAAGAGTCATATGTTTCCACATTCAAGAAACAAAGAAACTCATGAGTCATCATGGGAAGAACATGATATTTAGATTCAGACTGATCTATATGCAAATGTGAAACTAATTTCACATTACATGTCCAGCTGTAAAACTGGGAGTAAAGTATATGACCTCTTTGGATCTGGTTTTTTTCATCGGAGTAATAGCAATACTTACCTTGCAGGTTTGTTCTGGAAATTCAATGAAATGACACACGTGCAGTGGGGCTGCAAATGTACTCATGTTAGAATCAAATGCGGGAAAAACAGGGGCCTTTTAGTGTTCTATATGTAGATTAGTCTTTGTAAACTTGCACCCCCATTGATAGTGGAGGCAGTCGTGTGATCTTGGTTTGATCTAGTAATTGACATGTCATTTAGTTAACAGAATCTGTTTTAGATGCTTTTCAGACTTTCAGATTGTCTCTCCTACCTCTGAACTCCCCTGGAATGACACCAAGGTGTATGAGGGGTTTACTCTGTCCTTGTGATAGTGGAGAGAAAAAAAATTCAGATTAAGCGGAGTTCTCAGATGCCCTCTATGCCCAGCTGTGGACAGACTGGTTGACCTCTCCTTGTCTGAGGACTGCTGAGCTCTGCCTAGCTCTGCCTATCCTTTTGGAGTGAAGCTTTGGCTTCCTGGAATCCAAGGTTTCAGACATTTGAGACATTTGTGTGTATTCAAGTCCACCCTCACTTAATCCTATCCACTCTGACCCCAGGCCTCTGACAAGTTGCCTACTCCTTTCTCAACATTTGCACATCCCTTCTGGAGCATTTGGGAAATCTTAAATCCCTGTCATAACAACTGCAGACAGTGGAGAGTCAGAGCTTCATTGTGGACTCATCACCTGAACCCATTCTACAGTCTTCCCACAGAATTGCTCTGGAGCCACAATGGATCTGGCACCTGGCTGAAGGCACAAGTTGTTCTAGGTGCCTGCCGGCTCTGTCTTGGAAAATAATCTACTCCTCTGATATTTGTGTATTGCTCCGTGATTACTTCTATGTTCCTAAAAGACATTTTTGCATTTGATGTATGATTCTTATGTGGGGCAGTGGAAATAAGAACCTTTTTGTTCTACTTTTTTTTTTTTTGGCCTCCATTATCTGACAGGATGGGAAGGGGTAAGCTTTTCTGTTAGTTTCCCTTCCTGTCTGAATGCAACTGTCCTATATCATTTTCTCCTCATTTCTTTAAGATTTCAGTCTCAAAGTTCAGCCCAAATGATGAAATTGGCTGTATCTTAGTTTATTCCAGCTACTAGAAAAAAATACCATAGAATGGGTAGCTTATAAAAAACAAAAATTTATTTCTCACCGTTCTGAAGTCTGGGAAGTCCAAGATGAAGGCACCAGCAAATTCCATGTTTGCTGAGGGCCTGTTTTCTGGTTCATAGTTGGTGCCTTCTCACTGTGTCCTCACATGGCAGAAGAGGTGAGGCCTTTCTCTTGAGTGACTTATAAGGGCACCAATCCCATTCATGTGGATCTGCACCCATGACCTAATCAGCTCCTTAAGTCTTCACCTTTCGATACCATCACCTTAGGAGTTAAAATTTCAATATAAAAAATTCTTAGGAGACAGCAACAGTCAGACCCTAGCAGGGTGCAAGGAAGGAAATCAGTCCAACCATAAGAAAACTTAGTGAGAAAATACCTCTAAAACTTTATCCCTGTTATAGATGCAAAACACCTGGTGCAGAGCCTGGAATCTTCTACGAACTTGGATAGGTGAATAACACTGTACTACATGGTGATATATGTGAAAGATCGAAGTGTTACACTTAGAACTGACAAATTCAAAACATTTTATAAGACAAGCATTGGGTTCATTCTATCCATTCCACAGTCTATAGGGTGAACTCTGCTAAACCTATCTGATTAAATAAAGACATCCATAAGTCTTAATGATGGTCACACTACAAAGCTCTTTGAGTAACTAATCCCAGTGTTAGCCAGCAATGTGTCTTAGGGAAGTTCTCCACATCGACCTTGAATCCAAATACCTAATGAAAAAGAGCAAGTATCAAACTCGGAGTATGTGTCTCTCTCTTCCTGTTTATTTGTGAATAACTTTTAGTGATTAGGAAAATAACAAAAACTATAAATGCAGCCTGTCAACCACAACAATGTACCTTTTCAACTTTTGGCTGATCAAGACATGAAAAGGTTATTATTTCACTACTTTTTATATAAACATAACTGCATATTTTCACAGCTTTGCTTTAAGACTTAGGCTCCTCCAGCTGATCATAAATTGCCAGGAAATGTCTGCCCAGTCCATCACAGTGTCTTAATTAAGCAAAGGCATAGAAATTATATGGGGGCCTCGGCCCATGGGACTCACCAGGTGTAATGAATTCTGAAGAAACAGTAGTTACAGATTTCCCAGGGCATGCTAATAATAAATACCAGTTAAAGGACAACAGAAATAAAAAAGTTTTTTCTCTTTTCTACCAATATCTTCCTTTTTAAAAAGATAGCAACTATTAGATCTTTAAGCCTCAATTTTGATGCTATTTCTTTCCAGAGAATTTCTTGGTTTCTCCTTTCCACACTCCATTATAGGCTGTGCTAAGGGACCCTCCTCTGCACTCCTGTTGGTAAACAACATCATTATTGCAGTATTCACACTTGCTATAATTGTCTTGTTATATATTTGTCTCCCCCAGTAAGTCTGTGGCCTTGCCTTGCAGTTGTTTTATTCATCAAATTATCACTAGAATTATAGAAAATATGTGGTCCCTAGTTATTTCTCAAAAAAAGATCAAATAGAACATACAAAAATTACCTTTTTAAGCTCCCAGAGCACTTTAGTAACCACAGATGCAGGGAAGTTACTTATTTTTTGTTTTTATTTTTGGCCATGAACGAGCCTTCAGTGAGTAAACCTTCAGTTAGTTCACTACCTGTTTCTGCCAAGCTGGGAACTAAAACATTTACATTGTATTTTCTGTGGATGCTTGTGTTTCCAACAATTCACTCCTCAGAGGGCTTTCCCAGGGGTCTGGGGGTGGAGAGGGGCCCACTGATAAACAGCAGACGTCCAGCAGGCCTGAGGCATGTCTGACACATGGATGATAAAGGAGATGGGAAAAAAGGAGCAGCAGCTCCTGGGATGACATATTTAAGAGCCTGACGAGGTGCATTGCTTTAAAATTACTGATCATAAGAAATAGTTCCTGCAAATGGTGTGGGGTATGCGCCCTTCTGTCCATGCCAATTCAGTTGGTAAACACACAAAAACAGAATTCTCATGGAGTACTTGAAGCTCATAGAAATGTCAAGAGTAAAAGGAATGGGGCAGTTGGAATTCCTGTGCAATTTGAAGCTCTCACTTGAAAATTAGAGAGGTACAAGGAGCCAAGAGTGAACAAACTAGGGGATCAAGCAGGAATAATACATCGTTCAATACTTGTCCAAAGTAAGAGAGACGAAATATTCACTACCTTAGAAAAAGTAAAGCGCTCACCTTTCTGAGGTCATGGCCTTCCAAGAAGAGATATTTTAGTTTCAATAAATGAGCTCTTTCCACATGAGGCTGAGGGTTTGGCTTTCTTAATCCTGCTTAAAAAAAAATAAATAAATAAATGAATAAAAAAGAGACAGAGAGGGAGAGAAATAAAATGCACCCACTGATGTTCAAAGAGGAAGAGCAAAAGCCTGAACCTGCCATATCAATGACTAACTACAGAGTTATTCACTGCGATAAGATACATAGGATTTGCATCCCAAGAGAGGGCACTGACCCTGTTTGAGAAAGATCATTTGGTTAAGAATTGTTTAATTTCCTTCCTTTTAGAATTTGAAACAACAGAATCTATTAAGCAAAAAGTGGTAAGGGAGCACAAGATGCAGGAGACTTTCTCTGTCCCGAAGTACCTTACAGACTTGTTGATAAGATTGTATGAATAGGTGAAAGTCACCAAACAATGGCATATGTGCTTGGCATAGAGTGAGAAATTGGTTAATATCTATATAGATTGCTGCTTAGCTAATGAAGTCTATGGTGTATTTACTAGCCTTAAGTACGTAATGTTGACTAAACTGTGCTCTGCCCAGACAGACGATGAGGGCTGGTCTTCCAGCTGACCCAACCTTGGGCCTTTACAATGAGTCTCTGAGCTCCCTGTCCTCAGGAGCCATTGCCCTTTGGTCTTGTGAAAACTTTCAGACCGCAACCCTTCTGCCCTAACCTTCTCACTTAATTGCTGCAATTCTAGTTTATTTGCCAAAGGAAACTAATTTGTGTGATTATGAAAGTAAGAAGTAATATGAAGTAATATAAACAAGTAGGATAAAGTGTGATGATTTTGTATTTAGATGAGAAGTTGACCAGTTTGAATTACAGAGGGAAGGTAGTGCCCGTGGAGTCTGAAGTATAAATTGATGATCTAAGTGTGCACCCTTGAGCAACTCACCAATTCACAAAACCCAAGTTTCCTCATGTTAGCAGAGAAGGGATCCCAATTGTAGCACAGGCTTTGTTGGGCCAGTGGGGTGAGCCCAGCTGGAGTGAACAGCCTTAAGTCATTTTGCATGAACAATGGCTTGTTTGAATAGAAATGCTGGTAGGTCCTTTACTGGTGGTGACAGAGGGCAACAACAAGTAGAATGTAGGTGATAGTCAATCAATTATTTCAACTCATTGGTGACGGTCATTTGGGAAATGCAGGTTACATACAACTGGGAGGTAATGTAATTTTCCTCATAAGGTTATTATGAGGATTAACCAGCAACCACAGTATCCAACAGAGGCTAACGATTTTGTCTGTACATTATTTGAATCTTCTATTTTGCAACTAACATTATTAAGGAAAAACTTCTGTTGATAGTAAAAATACAAGGCTTAGAGTGAAGCGAAGTAATTTGGAGTTTGTATTCTTAACTCCATGATGGTGACTGCACACACTACATTCCTCTAGAGGTCACCCTAGCTGCCAGCTTCCAGTACCTTGAGGCATAGACTCCATCTTATTTATCTATATGTATGCTACAGCATCTAATAATGCAGCTTATTGCACTAGAAGCTCACTATGGATATGCCATATGAAAAGTGAATAAAATTATAATTGGAAGTACATACCAGAAAGGAGCAGCAGTACTGTGTTCACTGAGGTCTTATTTAGTAACCCACAGTTTGGAAATGCTATGCTCATGGGGTGCAACGTTAATTAACGAACAACCATATGCTGACTTCAGGAACAGCAGAAGACAATTATACCTCTGCTGGTGCAGCAGCTCTTTCATCCACATGTGAGTTCTGCATAAAGCCTTGGAAATTTCCATTATAATAAAAACAACCTTGGAGGATCACTGGAGACAGGAGAATCTGTTCTTTATCCCCGACAGTATGGTTGTCTCCTAAAATGAGGTTTTGCCAGACTGATGCAAAATCCTTGTTGCAAGTTTTGTTTTACATTTACAGGCCACCTCCCAGTGCTCTGTAAAAGAGATCAGACAGAGGTTATGGATATTAAACTCCCACCAAGCCTCCTTTCATGCTGATCTGAGCATAATTTGATTTTAGTCTTAGGTCAGAGGAAAATGGGTAATTGGGGCAAATTGGTATTGATCCAGGGACTTTGTTATATGACTTAGATTCTGAACTCAGGTGAACTTGACCTTGCCCACAGATTCCCCGTCTCTTCTAGATCTCTCCTATCACTTGTGTTGTCTCCCCCATTACTAATGGCTCTGGGCACTCAGGAGCCCAGTCTGGGATCCCTTAGTCATTATGTACTTCTTGATAAATCCATTTACGCTTTTCCCCTTAAATATCTCACTGAAGATCGCAGTTTTCAGCAGTCTTGCAATCCTTCGCAACTCTGAAAGAAAGGATCCTTACTCAATAATTATTTGTGCATTGGTGGGAACTGAATGCCAGTGGTGTAGTCTTTGTGACTGACATCAAGGATTTAGCCAGAGATGAGTTGGCTAATTGACAGCATTTTTGTTGTTATTGTTTAAAAACTGTGCATAAAGATTGAATCACGATAATTAAGAATCATGTGTTAAAAAGTCACAGAAGTGCATTGAGCCCCAAGGGGGCAGAGTGGGAGGGAGACATAGTACAGGTCCTCTTTGTCTGTATAATAATGCCAAAGAAGCTCTTGGTGGTCAGCGGAGTGTTAGTGTTCTTGTCAATGCTGTCATTATTAGGGGCTAACGGCGGGACAACTCCCACCTTTAGGACAGCCTGTGTCTGGGATAACTCTATGACACTCTGGCATCCAGAGAATCAGGAGCCAACAAGGAGTTAGGACTGCAGTGAGCAGAGATGGCTGGGTGCGGAACAGAGACTATGGGCAGGATAAACTCCTGGGGATCAAGGATTAAGGATGAAGGGCACAGGACTAGAGTAAATGTCCTGAAACCACCAATGAAGATAATAAGCGACAAGTGCAATATGATTCTTTTTAGTTTTCTATGGCTGCTGTAATAAATTATTACAAACTTAGGAGCTTAAAACAACCTAACTTCATAATCTTATAGTTCTAGGATCAGAAGTCTAAAATGCATCTCACTAGGCTCACATCAAGTTGTTGGCAGGGCTGCATTTCTTTCTGGAGGCTCTAGAAGAGAACTGATTTTCTGTTTTTTTCTGTCTTCTAGAGGCTGCCCACATCTTTCAGCATGGCTCTTTCACCAAGTTTTTCTCGTAATGCCATCTTTCTGGTTGTACCCCTTACGAATCCCTCTTCTATGTTTTTTTTTTTTCCTATATTTTTGCTATCTTTTATATTAAGATATCCTTAATTTTATCTCCTAACCCTTTTACTGAATCTATCTTGGCTATTGTATTTCAAATTTTAAATTTTCTTTTTCATAGCACTCTTGTCCTCTGGATATAAACCTTTTCTTATCAATTTGAGATTCCTCCTGGTAGTATTATTTTGCTTTTCAATCTTTATTTCTTGGACTGCCTCTGTTTCCTCCATGTTCTGAATACTTAACTTCAGGCTTCTTGGACATCCCCTTTTACCTGGTATCCAGAACGTGGATAGGTGGTTGGGAGCTAAACCCCTTGTAAAGATGGAGGCATTCTCTTTAGAGAAATGGAGGAGCCCCAGAAACTATGTCTACATGTTGTCAATGAATGGATCCTCAATAAAAGAGCCAAGCCCTTTGTTATCCTTCATGATGAAACTCACTTGTTAGGTTTCTGAGCTCTAATACCACCTATGTTTTCTGAGCCCTAAGAAACTGATTAAAAGTTCAGGGTTCAGGAATGTTACAAGTATGCAAACTCTTACAGAAATTCTGCATTTACCTCCTACCCCTCATAAAATTATATGCTCTCAAGGTCTGTCAAATGCTTATTCAATTTCTCCCTAGAATTGTCATCCTGGAGGGTGGGATAGAAGCATTGTCTATTCTAGTAGCCATCAACCAAAAGAATATCTGGAATACAGATTTGAAAGACATAGTGTTTGATCCTGAGAAGGCTAAAGTGCAGTGATACTGATACACATTTAAGCAGATGTTGTACATGCTATGATTCAAATGTTTGCATCACCCCAAAATTCACATGTTGAAACCCTAGCCCCAAGGTGATATTATTAGGAGGTGGTGGCCTTGAAGAGATGATTAGATCACATGGGAGAAACCTCATGAATGAGATTAGTGTTTTTATAAAAGAGACTTCCCTTTCCCCTTCCACAATGAGAAGACATATTTAAAAGGCTCCGTCTATGAAAAAGCAAACTGTCACTGGACATGGAATCTGCCAATGTCTTGATCTTGGACTCCCCAGCCTTTAGAACTATAACAAATAAATTTCTGTTGTTTATAAGATACATAGTTTATAGCATTTTATTACAGGGACCCAAACAGACTAAGACAGTACATGTTGTTTAGATAGGAGTATAATGAGGGTTTAGTAAGAATACAGTAAGGTGAAAACAAAATGCAATCAATTGTGGAACAGAAGGGAGAAATGTTGCCTTTGGTTGGAGAGAGTGTTGGAAGGCTTTATAGCAGGGGTAACCTTTGAACTAGGAATTTCTGAAATAAATGTGTACAGAGTAGAATTTCCAGGCCGCAGAATGCATTAAGAAAAGCATCAAGAAGTTGTAAAATAGCTTGTTCTTGGCAAATGATATAAAGTTATAGGTGAGGGAATGTGGGTCGTGAGAGGGAGTTTCGTTCTCAGAATCAAAATCAGTAGCAGCTATGTGTACTCGTCCCACAATATTGCTTCAGAAAAATACAATTGTAAACTTATTCCTTGAAATATTGCAGGCTGCTCATTTTTCCTGGCTTTCTCACTGTGACTGTCTCTCCATCTATCACTTCCTCTTTCCTTAGCTACTGTGCTTGCCATGTCTTCTATCACTCAGTAACTCAGGAGAGAGATATGGGCTTAAATTACCAATCTCTAACAGGATAGGAGACATGAGGCTTGTTGAATCAAAAAAAAAAAAAAAAAAAAAAAAAAGGAGTAATTCAACATACATGATGGGATTTGAAGATTTTAATTCATGTCAGAATTCTTTCTGGATTCCAGCTTTGGCTGCAAATTTCATAAGAAATCATTAAAGTATAGGTATTTTTAGTTAATGGATCTCTATGGACAAGACGTATTATGGTCTTTAACCCCTGTGCTCCAGAAACTTAGATCCCTGGTGTTCCAGGCCAGTGTTCTTTTTTATCCTGTTTTATCTCTGCTTAGGTCTGCAAAATCAAGAATAAACAGGGTTTCTCTCTTCAGTGGAAACAGGGTCACAAGCCACCAGGTGGCGGTGGTCGTTAAAAGTGGATACAAGTTACCGGACAAGAATATTCTGTACTCCTTCCTCTTTTCATTCTGTCTATATTGGAAAAGTTTTTCATGTTCTAAAATTTCATTGAGTGTCTCCAGCTGGATCCTACTTTTCTATGGGCAAGGCCATTCTTTCAGTTTCTCAAGTTCATGTATTTTTTACCTTTCTAATTACTTATGTTTTAATCCAATTACTCTGCTTCTTACTAACACATTGTTTTTCATCACATGAATTTTCTCAAATACTTGCAATGGCTTCTCAGCAACTACTTTGTTCTTGGGAAGTTGCTGTGAAGTTGTTAACAATTACTTTGTAGTTAAGTAGTTTTCAAGCTCTTCAGGCTAATAACCAAAACTCATACAACCTAGACCAATCCACCTTTACATAAAATAAGCATAGAGTCACACAGTGTTGTACATTGAAAGTACTTAATAAATTCATAGAAATTATAAATGTACAAATTAGTAAAATAATCACTACACATAAAAATATATGAATAATATTCAAATCTATCAAAATATGTATTTAAAATACCAATCATTGAAACGGCATATAATTGATATTTGTATATAATTATAAATATACACATGTATACAAATGAAAATATAAGGGTTTTGGCCCTTACATTTTTTGTCACAAGTAAGTCATTTAAAGCTGTCAACTGAAAAGTGAAATAACAGGCACTAAAACTTAGAAAAATAATGTTTAGGTTTATTTTGAGCCATGTTTGAGGTCTGAAGCCTGGAAACACAGATTCAGTGTAGACTGAGAATGAGTCTCCAAAGTAGGTTCCATGAGGCACAGTATATAATTTCCTAATAGAAGGATGCAGGTGGTACAGAAGGTGGTAGAAGTAGGGCCAAGAAGCAGCAGTTACATTCCTGTGATTCTGACTGGTGCTCAGTGACACTGAGGGAAGAGGGAGACCCTCTCATATTGTTTTATACTCAGAAAAGGAAAGAGAAGTGAAACTAAAGGCAGGTAGCCCGGTGCCTAGGAACCAGGCCCCAAATCAAGGAACCAGACCTGAAACCAGGCCTGGGCCTGCCTGATCTAAGCCTGGTAATTAAAATTTGACCCCTGACCTAGCAACTGATGTTATCTATAGATTCCAGACATTGTATGGAAGGACATTGTGAAACCTCCCATTCTGTTCTGTTTCACTCTGACCACCGGTGCTTACAGTCCCTGTCACGTACCCCCTGGCTTGCTCAATCGATCACGACCTTCTCACGTGGACCCCCTTAGAGTTGTGAGCCCTTAAAAGGGACAGAAGTTGAGTGCCTGACAAGCTTGGATTTTCAGATGCTAGCCTGCTGATGCTCCCAGCTGATTAAAGCCACTCCCTTCACTATCTCGGTGTCTGAGAGGTTTTGTCCGTGGCTCGTCCTGCTACAACACTATCCATAGAAGATATATATATATGAGGTGTACATGCAGTTGAGCAGGTAGGAACTAAGGTTAGTCATCTGAGGATCTGGTACAGGGTGACTGATTCCATTTTGTCTTTGTTCTACCTCCGATAAACATGTTTATAAACTGTACCTGTCAGTGAAATACTTAACAAACTCCAGTTACACAGGTAAGAGGTCAAATTTACTTTATAGGCCTAGGATTTATTACACATGTGCCTGACTGCAACCATCGCGAGCCACTGTCAAAATTTTCTTTTCTTTTTTTTTTTTCCTGACAAAGCCTATAGGCCCTTGAGGTTTAAAGTTTACACGTTATAAAATTTCAGCAAGGTACAGTGGTTCACACCTGTAATCCCATAGCTTTGGGAGGCTGAGATGGAAGGATGGTGGGAGGCGAGGAGTTCAAGACTAGCCTAGGCAACATTGAAAGATCCCATGTCTAAGAAAATAAAACAAAACAAAATAAAACTTCAGTGTCATATCAGAATTTAACCACAGAGCTGTGGTATAAGTCAATGCATCCTCCTGTGAAAAGAGCTAGCTGTTTTTACATAGAATAGACTAGCTTAATTCATTCACATCCAGGAAACAAGCTCACCAACTGATTTAAGATTTTATGCTGACTGTAATAGTTATAATAGTTTCATCTTGTATGTATTGAATAATTTATAAAGGCAAAAGGTGATACTTATTAGATCATTCGAGCCTCACAGGTGTCATATGAGGTTGACAGAAGAGTATTATTCATGTTCTATTTTACAGAGAGAAGAATTTAAGTTCAGCAGAAGTAAGGTATTTGTCCAAGATGACATGGCTAAATGGCAGAAATCAGACCCAGTCTCCAGGACCCAGGTAACAAAGAGAAGCAGGACCAGCTCTGGCTGCTGAGGAGATAGCAGGCAGCTGCTTGGACTCTTTACTACTAGATCTTCCATGGGAACCTGGAGGACTTGGGTCTGGAAGGCTCTGTGTTGGTATCCAGAGAAAGTCTAGAAAAATTCAAGAAAGATAAAAGAACTTCTTTCCTGTCATCCATGTGTAGTTTCCAGACTTCTTTTTTTTTTTTTTGGTGTAGCAGAAATTCTTTTTCATAAGAAAACTAGGTTGATCTGCTCTGGTTGAAGGAGAACCCAGGGAGCTGCTGGCTTGGGTTAACTCTACCCTCTCCACATGGCTCCTGAGAGACCTGCAGAATGGAAAGGTCCCAAGAAATACGGTCAGAAAAAAATTGTTTAAAAACAGTTGTGGTATTCAGGACCCCCCTTTATAAGCAATAGAAACAGACGTTAGCCCACCTAGGCAGAGAAGGCGTTTATTTGAATCCTCTGAATGATTTTGTTTCACTCTCAGCATCACGGGGTGACCTGGAGAAGTGGACCTGGTAGCTGCTTGCCGAACAGAAGTCTGAAACAGCACCTGGAATAGGTGTGGTGAGGAGATCTCTGCTTCATGTCTTGTTCTCTATTGGGCTTTGGTGCTTTGAGCCCATTCATATCTCTCCCCTGAGTTACTGAGTAATAGAAGACATGGTAAGCACAGTAGCTAAGAAAAGAGGAAGTAATTGGTAGGCAGAGTCACTATGAGAAAGATAGGAAAAATGAGTAGCCTGAAATATTTCAAGGAATAACTTTAAAAAATTGTATTTTTCTGAAGCAACATAGTGACATAGATACCCAGTGGCTATTGACTTTGATTCTGAGAATGAACGTTTCCTCCCATAGTCAACATTCCATTATCTATAACTTCTTATTATTTCCCAAGAGCAACAGGCCATTTTTTTTTTTTTTTTTTTGACAGAGTCTTTCTCTGTTGCCAGGGCTGGAGTGCAGTGGAGCGATCTCGGCTTGCTGCAACCTCCACCTCCTGGGTTCAAGCGATTCTCCTGCCTCCGCCTCACAAGTAGCTGGGATTACAGGTGCATGCCACTACACACGGCTAATTTTTGTATTTTCAGTAGAGATGCGGTTTCACCATATTGGCCAGGCTGGTCTTCAACTCCTGACCACAAGTGATCCACCTGCCTCGGCCCTCCAAACTGTTGAGATTACAGGCATGAGCCACTGCACCCAGCCTAAAATTTCTTGATGTCTTTATTTTTCAAATGTTTTTAAAATTTCAATAGCTTTTGGGATACAAGAGGGCTTTGGTTACATGGATGAATTGTATAGTGGTGAAGTCTGAGATTGTAGTGCGCCTGTGGCCTGAGTAGTGTACACTGTACGCAGTATGTAGTTTTTTAATCTCTCACCCCCCCAACCCTCCTACTTCTGAGTCTCCAATGTCCATGATACTACTGCATGCCTTTGTGTACCTACAGCTCAGCTCCCACTTATAAGTGAGAACATGTAGTATTTGGTTTTCCATTCCTGAGTTACTTCACTTAGGATAATGACCTCCAGCTCCATCCAAGTTGCTGCAAGATATTACTTTGTTCTTTTTTATGGCTGAGTAGTATTCCACAGTGTATATATACCACATTTTCTTTATCCAATCATTGGGAGATAAGCACCTAGGTTGGTTCCATAACTTTGCAATTGTGAATTGTGCTTAAAAAACGTATGTGTGCTGGTGTCTTTTTGCTATAATGACTTCTTTTCCTTTGAGTAGATGCCCAGTAGTGGGATTGCTGGATCACATGGTATGCCTACTTTTAGTTCCTTAAGAAATCTCCGCACTGTTTTCCATAGAGGTTGTGCTAAATTACATTCCCACCAGCAGTGCATTAGCATTCTTTTTTCACCACATCCACACTAATGTCTGTGCAGGAGTAAGATGGTATCTCTTGATGCCTTTCTTAATGCCTCCTGCTGCTTGGAAATTCGACCCTGCCACCTACACGTTTCTTTCAGAAACTCTTAGCTCAGAGGTTACTCATGGTGAAAACCATAATTCATACCTCAAGTCAAACTTTCACATCCTAGTTCCGCGACCATTGGCAATTCACTGTTCTGGGCCATGGTCTCTTCATCTGGAAAATGCAGGCAATGCAGGTTGATGGAGTATTAAAGAAGTTAATTGAAGATAACTATAAACTATAACAGTTTACGAATATAAGGTATGATTATTATAATATCCTCCTCTTCTTCCCTCTGTTTAGACTCACAGGGTTCTTGCAGAAAATAAAAAAAAAATAAAAATAAAAGAGTGAAAGCATGCCCCTCTCCCACCCACACACACTTTCCCTATGATCCTTTTCCATCAGCACATTCTCCTGACTTTCGGAACATTCTTTCTCAGGTGTGAATTCTTTAATCACCACGATTAATCTGAGGCCTTGGCTCTCAAAGTTGGTGTTTTTCTGTTTTTTTTTTTTTTTTTTTTTTTTGGGGTGTGTGTACAAAGGAAGAGAAGTCAGGAAATCCTAGAAAAATTTAAGGAAGTGAGAAACTGAGGAGAGGTGGGAAGAAGGAATTAGGGAGGTGGAGAGACAGGTTAAACGTCAAGCCTCCTGATGAGCCTGTCTAACCTAAAGCAAAACTGACACACTTTTTCAAAGTTTCCAAGTTGACAATGTCAATTTGTTTATTTTTTAAAAATTTACATACAGTAAAATCCATTCTTTTTGGTGTACAGTTCTAGGAGTTTTGACAAATGCCACTGAGACGAGAAGTCTTCTCTCAATTGAAGGTCTTTTCTCGATCCAAGAGTTCTTGGTCTCACCGGCTTCAAGGAATGAGCCGACTGCAGCAGCAAATGTTACTGCTCCATGAGAGAAACGCGCGGATCCAAAGAGTGTGCAGGGTGCCAAGATTTATTTAAGTGAAAACGAAGGTAAAACGAAAGCGAAAGCAAAGTTTTCATGTGTGCCCTGGAAGGCTAGCCCTTTCTGGGTTGAGTGTCTTATGCTTATATCCCTTAGGACCCCTTCTTTTTTCCTTTTTCTGTCCTATAGAATTAGCTTATTTTCTATCCACTTGTGGATTGGCGGGCCTGATTGGTTAAAAACATCAGGCTGCAGCCCAGAGCTTAAACTCCCTGTATGATTGGTTGAAGTTTCAATTCCCCAGCTTGCAGCTGTGACTCATTTTGGCTTAGGGGAAAGTCTTCGATTGGTTGAAGTTTCAATCCCTTAGCTGGCAGCAATGACTCATTTTGGCTTAGAGGAAAGTCCCCTTAGGGAAGTCCCTATTGACCCAGGAAGTCCAGCCAACTTAGCCAATTAGTCCCTCATCACCATCATGTTCAGAATGCAGAATGGTGCCATCTCTCCATACAGACTCCCTCTTGCTGTTCTTTTGTAGCTCACCCTCCCACAGCCTTTAACCCCGGAAAGCCACTGATCTGCTCTGGTTCTCTCTCGGAATTTAAAAATTGGAAACGAAAATGTTTTATCTGAGCAGCAGATGTGATTTGCCTCTTACCTCAGTATTGCCTGTGGTCTGGATTTTTGTCGTACTGTACTTATAGTAACAAAATTTAGAGAAGAGCTATTGTCTTCAGAGCATTCCTATCATTATTTTGGCAAATGCTGTCCTGTCTGGGTGCTAAAGGAAGGTCCTGAGGGCAGGGAGGATATATTGTGTTTGCAAAAATGAACAAGATCTCATAGAAAGGTCATTTTCAGCACAGAATTGCAACCCTGGTCTAAAATTAAAATTGCTTCTCCATGAGAAACAACCTTTATTAAAGTAAGAACAAATTCTTTCAGGAGAATCCCAGGTTTGATAGAATTTTTAATTAAATTTCTCAAAAGCTGGAGCTCATTTATTCTTCCTTCTGTCTGCCACCTAGCAGCAAGGTGGAACACCCTGTATTCATGGAGATCTTGCTTTGAATTCTAATTCCAAGTTGCATTTTCATACATGATTTTGGCTCATTTGAAATTTACTGAAATTATTTTCTTGAATATCATTAATATCTACTTTCGGCTCACATTTTCACTATGGAAGTCTCCCTGGATATGGCTGTTAAGAAGTTTGAGCTGTATCGCCTTTCAATACCAGATTGCAGTTAGTATCTTAAAACACATTAAACGAAATGAATTCCCCAAAAAATTAAATTCCAATATGCATTAATTTCCTATCCTGACTAGAGATAAAATGGTGATAAAAATGAAACTTAGAAAAATGATTCTATAGGCCGGGCGCGGTGGCTCAAGCCTGTAATCCCAGCACTTTGGGAGGCCGAGACGGGCGGATCACGAGGTCAGGGGATCGAGACCATCCTCGCTAACACTGTGAAACCCCGTCTCTACTAAAAAAATACAAAAACTAGCCGGGCGAGGTGGCGGGCGCCTGTAGTCCCAGCTACTCGGGAGACTGAGGCAGGAGAATGGCGTGAACCCGGGAGGCGGAGCTTGCAGTGAGCTGAGATCCGGCCACTGCACTCCAGCCCGGGCGACAGAGCGAGACTCCGTCTCAAAAAAAAAAAAAAAAAAAAAAAAAAAAAAAAAAAAAAAGAAAAATGATTCTAGCAGTAATATTATGAAAAACATGAGCTTTTCACTGTTTATCTGACTAGTAAAAGACCAAATATGTACTGTGAAAAGTTTTAATCAACTTTGACATTTTGTTCCTGGTCCAAACTCAGGGTAGGGCAGCTATTTCTTGCGGGCCAATAACAAGATGCAGATGAATTGGGGAGAAAATAAAAAGAGTTTTTATTTCCGTAACCAGTTACAGGGAGGAGGCCTGGATCACCAGATCAACTCAAAATGACAAAGTTTTCAAAAGCTTATATACCTTCTAAGCTGTATGTCTACATGTACGTGTGCATTCATCTAATGATGTAAGTGATTACCTTCTTTTAATCTGTACCTAAGGCCTGAGTCCTGAAGACCTTTCTCTGGAGTCTCGGTAAATTTACTTTATGTAAATGGGTCCAGGTACTGCTGTGATTACCCTTATCTTGTCTCCTGCTAAATCATGTAGGTTCCTGGAGTTCCCACAGACCTCCAATAAACTTGTTTGTGGAGGCCTGGGGAGTTGCTTCAGACCCACAATAAAACTTGTTTAATCCTAAATAGGTTCTGTTAAGAGTTCCTTTGTTATTTTGTCATGTTTTAAGGCCCAGGAAAGGCCTAAGCAAAACTCGTGGTGGGTGTTTGTTACATTCCAGCAGTTATGTAAGGGTACCGGCTTTGAATATTTAACTTAACCACTCAGCCAGTACTGAAACAGTTGCTATGGAGACCTGCGTTAATGAGACCTGGCCTGCCAACATTTCAACTAATTTCATTAGGCACCATAACTAGAAACACAGTATAAAACAGAGCATACATTTGTGAGAGACAAAAATCACTGTACTTTAAACAATTGTCTTTTCTTCCTTTTTTTTTTTTTTTTCAGTAGTATGGAGTTTTGGAGACAAGATAATCCACAAATCAATTCAGAATTATCGAAAAGCAAATTTTCAAAAATTATTGAGTTAATCTCCATAAACTTTCACCATCTCTGACCCAATCTGCGTTTCACTACTGCTAGAACTGCACCAGTGGAAGTATTAATTTGGAGCAGTAGAGCCGAAAGGCTTTAAATACACTTTTGGGAGCATTACGCCTCTGTTTTTAACCATAAATTTGTGTTTATTAACTGCAAATTTCACTCAATGGCACAAAATGTGTGCCGAATTGATAACTCTGAAATGTATTTTGCCAGAGATGATCTTTGAGCTACTTGAAGAGACTGACACCCCATGCATCCTGGTAGAAGAGCTACTTCTTCTATAGACATTGACTACATTTAAAAACAACTGCTTTGGGAGGCCAGTGCAGCAGAATTGCTTGAGGCCAGGAGTTCAAGACCAGACTGGGCAATACAGTGAGACTTCCCAACTCTACAAAAAAAAAAACATAACCAGGCATGGTGGCTTGTGCCTGTAGTCCTAGCTACTTAGGAGGCTTAGGCAAGGGGATTGCTTGAGCCCGGGAGTTCAAGGCTGCAGTGTGTGATGATTGTGCCACTGTACTCCAGCCTGGAGACCCTGTCTCTAAAGACAACAACAATAACAACAACAGCTCTTAGAGTCCTATGTAGGAAATAATAAAATAAACATTGAATACATATGCCTTTTGTTTTTAGCCATATTGATAAACAGACTTTAATTATTTTCTACTGCCTGAGAACATGTGGGTAATTACTTTGATCCCCTTATGTTTTCCAAATTGTTAGTGCATCACAATCCTATAATCTATGCTTAGAAATGCAAAGTAGCTTTGAATTTGTATTAGGGAAGGAGGAGCACCAAAGAGTCAGAGAATGAGACACACCGAGTGCCAAATGTCTTACAAATGGCATCCATAATTCCAGCCTGAAATATGAGCCATGTCTCTGATTAACAGGTGTAAACTCAAGTAATCTTAGAATTTTAGAACTGGAAGTGAATGATGGCATCTAGTTCCCTACAATTGAAGAAATTCAAGGCAACTGAATTAAGTGCTTGCTCAAAGTCACACAAGGAGTTAGTAAGCAGAGTAACATGGAGAAACAGGAGTGAGAGTCGCCCATTAATCTATCTCCTGATCCCCTGGGAGCACAGGAGGAGAAAGGGACAGACAGCTCTGAAATTCTCAGATCTGAAAAGGAATCCCATCATCATGGGACTCCTAATGACCTCCCATTATCGGGTGCCCACTGATGAGTTTCCCAAGACCCTGATAGATTCTCAAGAAATAGTTTTCAGTCAAATACCCTCATCAAACAAAGGCAGTCTTCTTAAAGAGTTCATGAGTACTAGTCCTCATTGACCTGTAGCTATCATAATAGCCACCTTTTGTTTTCACTATTTTATCTGGCATTCAGTGAGTACTTAATACATTCTTGGTATTTTGCTTTATGCTTTTTCTTTCTTTTTCTTTTTCCACTCTCACAACAAATTAATGTACTATAGTAGGCACTTGTTCTGGTTATTGCCTGTTTGATGCTAGATACCATTCTAATCCTTCCCATCCTCTACTAAGTACTTCAAAAAGTTGAATCCTGCAAGTTACATCACTCATGCTTTTTTACCAATTGGTTTTCAGCTAGTTTTAGGAAAGTGGAAAAATTGGTAGAGATGAGGGGTCAGGAAGAGGAGACACTGGGTACTTCTGTCCATGTCCTGGTGTTTCAGGCAGCATCCTCAAGAGTGCTTGTGTCCCCTCCATTGTTCTACCTCCCACTAGGCAGCTTGAGCTCCAGATAACACCTGCTCCTACAGGTGGTACAGGTGGCAAGGGCATGCTGTCCTGAGGGCTTGCTCACCTTCCTTGTTTGCTTTTCAGTTCCAACACCTTTATCATGAGCTACCCGTATTAAAAATTATCTCTGGAACCCTGGACAAAGATTTTGTCATTTGTATTGAAACCTGACTAATACAGCATTACTGTGTTCATCCCATAAATGAAGGAACTGAAAGTTAAAGAAGTCAACCTCACACCAGAGAGTTTATTATATGCCAGGCATTAGGTTGGAAACTTGATACACATTATTTCTTTTAGTCCTCACTAATTTTTATGAGGTAGGAATTATTATCTCTATTTCACGGGTAAGAAAATAAAGCTCAGGGAACATAAATAATATGCCCAATGCCATACTAATAGCTGGTAGACATAGGAACAATGATATCTCTGTCTCTAGATCATAGCAAGGGTACAACCAATTAATTAAGAGATGCTGGAAGATGGCACCACTCCTTCCGGTGGTTCCCACATACAGTCATTAGCCACACGCTTCGGGAAGTTCATGCTAGAGACTGGAGAAAGGTAGCCTGTATGGCATTACCACAACTCAGCCATTTTAAAAGAAGGTTCAAGTTCTCCAAAGCCGCTTTGCAAAAAATCACAGGGCTAAAAACAATAGTGCACTGCTAATTGTTTAACAATCTGCTCTCCAAGGAGATTTTTTTTTAAAAGACCTGATTCATAGAGTTTTCCAGTCTTCATGGTGTAAATGTAACTGGGCAGCTTAACTTCAAAATGCATTTTAAACTTTTATTTTTTCCTTTCTCTTGGGTTTTAAGACATAACCTTGCAGCAAACTGTAGAAGCCTTTTTCCTTAGTCTTAAAATATACTTCATGTCCCTTTTTTTCTCACCATATACTCCCTTCACATTTATCTAAACTGGATGCTAGTATCCAAGTATGTGCCTTCTTAGAAGTCCCAGGGGTTAATCATGAGATAGACAGACCAAGTCTGAAGACCCAGTTGCAAAATTCTAGAGATATGTCAAGGCTGCTAGTTAACAACTGGCCATTGTTGAGAACGCATCTGCCAGAGATCAAGGTGGACCAGGACTCAAGATAGCCACCAGAACAAGACACACAGACACTGTACTCAGCCCAATTCTTGCCTGCTTTCCTTAGTAACTTTTCCTTCTTTAAATTCCTGCCTTCCCACAAAAAATCAAAGTGGTTGCTTTATATGGGAATCTGGCCACTTCCACTTTACTCGTATTGATTAACAAAGTCTCTATTTCTTTCTACCAGACATTGCTCTTGTTACTTGGACTCTGCAAGCAGTGAGCATCCAGACCTGTGTTCAGTTACATAAATACTCCCACCATGGCTCATTTCAAGCTACTCATGTGATACCAACCAGCTCACAAAGTTCCTGAAATTCTAACAATCAGTTCCACCATACCATTGGTTAAAGACCTAAAAGGCAGTCAGTATTTGTTGACTAAACTATAGACACTGCTACATACTCCCAGAAGGGTAAAGCAAATGTGACTGGCAATACAAAAAATGTCCTATGACATAGCAATTTCACTCATGATAATAGAAATGAGTGCATATATCCATGAAAGACAGGTGCAGAAATGTTTCTGCCAGCATTACTCCTAATAGCCTAAACTGGAAGAAAGAGCTCAAATGCCCAATTGAGTAAAAGAAAATGGTTTTAAAAATTATGGAATATTTATACAATGGAATGTGTGTTGACACGAATGAACTGCCGATGCACAAAATGTGGGTGTATTTCAAACATATTATGTAGAGCTAAAGAAGGCAGACACAAAAGACTATAGTATGCATAGTACTCTGTATGACCCTTTCATATGATGGTCAAGACAAGCAAAATGTATCTGGGAAAGTTAAAGTCCAAATGGTGTTTGTCTCGGGGTGGAGAGAGTATTGTTGATTGCAGACATGAGTTAATCCTCTAGGAGACTAGAAATGTAAATATTATAGAAAGCAGACTTGATCTGGGCAATGGTTATATGGATACATACATATATGAAATTTCCTCCACCTGTACCCTTGAGATTTGTATAGTTTATCATGTGAAAATTATGCTTAAAAGTTTTAAAAAATAGTCTTTGGGCCCCGCAGGCATATGTTCTCAGATCATGCCCAAGCAAGGTGTATTAATCCGTTTTCATGCTGCTGATAAAGACATACCCAAGACTGGGAAATTTACAAAAGAAAGAGGTTTAGTTGGACTCAAGGTTCCATGTGGCTGGGGAGGCCTCACAATCATGGCAGAAGGCAAAGAGGAACAAATCACATCTTATGTGGATGGCAGCAGGCAGAGAGAGAACTTGTGCAGGGCAACTCCCAGTTTTAAAACCATCAGATCTACAGAGATCCATTCACTATCATGAGAAGAGCATGGGAAAGACCTGCCCCTATAATTCAGTCACCTCCCACTGGGTTCCTCCCATGACATGTGGATAGTGGGAGTTATAATCAAAGATGAGATTTGGGTGGGGACTCAGCCAAATCATACTACAAAGCATCTCAGATAAGAATGTTCTAGCCCAGGAGAATGTTCTAGTCCTGAGGTTTCATAGACTACATTTTTTGGTATATTGAGCACACACTTCTTCACCAGATGCCAGAGAAGTTTGCTTACCACAATCCCTCTATTTATAAAATTCCTTTAACATGAAGCTTTTCCCTTCACCAGATCCCCACCTCCACACTACTGCTACCCCTTATAGTAGTCACTGAAGTTTGCATCATCTGTAACAAGGACAGTGAGGCAAAATCTCATTTCACGAATTGTATTATTGTAGTTTTGTTTGTTTTTTTGTTTTGATAGCTGTCCAGTTCTTGCTAATTTTCCAGGTTCTAAATACTTACTGACCTTTACCTTTGAGAAGAGATCTAGTACTTTCAAGGTGACTTAAAATTTTTTTTTTATTATTAAATGGAAAGTTAGTTCACAGACTCTTTTTTGTTGTGACTTATTCTTTGTTCACATCCTAAATATTTCATATAAGCTTTATATCTCTAGAATTTCACTGATTACTCTTTATGTCTTTTAACAGGATTTGTCTGTCCATCTTCTCTCTTCCTTCTCAATTAATTATCATCCAAGTATTTCATCTGCATCACAAGATGGTTTGGTTTGTCCCTGATTGGGTGTTTTGGACCTTTCTTGTTTTAAGTTAATTAAAACAAAACTATCATAAACTCCACATTAATTAAGTGTAATTGAAACAGCTAAGTCATTAATAGTAACAAGATATATGGCATTATTACCAGCTGTGTGACCTTAAGCAACTCACATTGGTAAATTTGCCTAATACCATAAAGTCAAGGGGCTTCTTACCCAGAGCCCATCTTTAGGTTATCATTTATGATTTATTGACAATCTTTAGATACAGTGGCTCAACTAGCTATGAATATATATACAACTACTTTTAGTTTCACAAGCCCACAAAAACTTATCTTTTTAAAGATGGAAGGCGTTTAACTAGAACTTCAAGAAAGCTTAAAGATCATCTCACCTCTCATCTTTCCCCTTTTTTTTATATATGGAAAAAAAAGGTTAGAGCAGATTTACCTAGTAAGAGGCAAGGCTTGTATAGCATTCAATTTTCTTGCTTCTTATTTCCATGTTTATGAGAAACTTACCTAAGTCTCCTGTGGAATGTAAGATTCCTGATGCCTATTATATTTGACTGAAATTACCAGTCTAATCAAGCTCTAAAATTTTATGTGCTATAATTCCAACCCTTCCTTTGAGACCACAGTTGGATCAGTCTTCCTGATAAATTTCAAATCAGCTAGCAGATCAATTAAATCAATCAATTTGTATAAAATACTGTCTTCCTCCATTCTTGTCAAGTGAAAAGAAAATGGGATTCTTTGACCTATTTGACTAAGATATTTTAGTAATATTGCTGTTAACATATACCTACTATGTATTATGCCATTTAGATGATTGGACATAAGAATAAGAAGCTAGACCAATGAGTCCGGTGTTCGGAAAACTAAAGACCAGGATGAACAGAAATATCTGAACAATGCTCTGTAGAAGAAAATGGGTCCTGAAGACTTTGCTATTGTTTTTTCTTCTCTTTTGTTCATGTGTTTATTTTTTGGTATACCACATACAGAGGAAGAAGAATGAACAAGGGAAAGCCTTTGTTTTTTGACCTAGCAAAGATGGTGTTCTATTAAAAGGTGATAGAAAGAACACAGAATTATTCCACTTTTTCTTTGCTCCTATCTTCTGTAACATGGAAAATAATCTTCATGTTGGAAAGACACAGAAAGGTGAGAGGTAATATGGCATAATTTTTTTAAATGAGCCTTGGAATCAAACATTAATTTGAACCCAGGCTCTTCTCTTAGGACTTACGCGGTCTTATACTATTTATCTGCTCTGAGTCTCACTTGATGGTATCAATAGCTCCATCCCCCAGAGTGTTAGAAGTTTATAAGGCACTTTGACACAGTAACAGCTTAATAATTGATATGTAATAGGGGATGGATGCCCAAAATAGGTAAGAAAATAAATAAGAATTTTAAATTAGGTGATAATTTAAAGTCTAAAAAAATTACATTTCAGTGTGCTGAAAGAACTCATAAAAGCAATACTGATGTCATTGCTGGTAACTTTTGAAAAGTCATGGCAAATGATAGATGTGCTAGATTGTTGCTTCAATTATCCAAAAAAAAAAAAAGGGGAAAAAAGATTTTCAAGATTCAGTAATTCCAACCAACCAGCTAGAAGGAAATTCCAGATGCAGTATGGATTATGAAACAGATATTCTATATGCAATTTTAAAAGGAAGTTGTGATTGCTGAAACCAGCACTTAATCAAACACAAATCATGCTGAAAGCAACAAGATTTCCTCTTTTTTTTTGTCTTTTGAAGGACTGCAAGACTAATAAGAGAAATGTCGTAGCCATGATATATTTGCATCTGAAGAGGACATGTGACAAAGGTTTTATGAATATTTAATATACTAATGTGCATTATAAATATCCAGAGGAAGCTACTCAATTCAGCACTTTTTAAATTATTTGACTGTGGAACCCTTTTTTAGCAGAGTAAAATCTGAAAGAAGTTGGGTTGGGCAGAACTTTGGGAAACACTAGTGTAAGCCTGGAAAATAAATCTCCACTTTTTAGGTAGCTTTGGGGATATTGGGTTTATTTTCAAACATCACCTTTTAAAGGAACCCAGACAAACTAGAATATTTCCAAAGGAGGGCCAGAGTAATGAATTATATAACACTATATTGCAGAAGAAATAATTAGGAACTATGAAAGAGACACTTTGGGGAGTAAGGTTGTCCTGATGGTTGATTTCAAGTTTTTTAATGGTTGTTATATGGAGAAAGAACTGGATTACTTCTCCTTAGTTTAAGCAACCAGAAATAAGAGTACTATCTAAGAATTACAGGGCAGTAGGTTTTGGCTGAATATAAAGATTTTTGTGAGCACGCTAGTCCTGGGATTTGACAGAACTACAATTCAACACCAGTCCTGCAGTTTTTGGCTAGGTAGCTTAATCTCTTAGAAACTTGGTTTTCTCATTTGTAATAGGGAGAATTTGATGGAGGTACCACAAAGAGTAAATCCTACATTACATTTTATAAGTTCCATACAATTTCTGGCACATAGTAAGTGCTCAAGAAATAGAATTCTGGTGTTATTGGTAACATAGAGCTACTCAATAATGAAAAGGATGGAGGACATCTGATAGCAGAGAACATCTCAAGAGTGTAAATGTTCAAGCACATTCTTAATTATTTAAAAAAGAAGTGAAAGTCTATTTGGGCAACACATCAGGGAAGTAGCTGTGACTCAGTTCCTGTCTTTATGAGCTAAGTCACATGGGGACAAGCAGGGGAGTTAAGGCAAATATATTAAACAACAATAACACAAGGATGAATGCTTGCAAGAATATCAGAAATTATGAGCATGAGTGCTGAATTTTTTGAGGGAAATATGGAAGGATATATGAAAGTGGTAGCATATGAAGAATAGAAAATTTTTCAATGGATGTGGTAAGAAAGGAAGCAGCATGTTACAGAAGGAACTATTATGAGGAGAGGCTGTAGGCAACAAAGCATAGGAACGTATCCAGAGAAGCAGCACAATTTGAAGGGGATATAAATGCAAAACTAGAGATAAATGAGACACAATTCTGGATAATTATTGGGGGAGCTGCAGAATGGATCTTGTACTTGACTTGGGGGTCAGTGGGGAGACTAAATATTATGAGAGAAAGAAAAGAGTGTCTTTATCCAAACTTACTTAAAAAAAAGAAAAAGAAACATGAAGTTGACAGTGGCAATAAAATTGGTTAGGATCTGTGTGATTCCTAAAACAGGAAACCCAATTAAAAAAATAGCACAGTATAGAATAACTGGCCAGCCAAATGCAGAAGGTTGAAACTGCACCCCTTCTTTACACCATATATAAAAATTAACTCAAGATGGATTAAATACTTAAATATGAAATGCAAAACTATAGAAACCCTGGAAGACAACCTAGGCAATACCATGTAGGACATACACATGGACAAAGATTTCATGATGAAGACACCAAAAGCAAAAGTTCACAAATGAGAGCTAATTACACTAAGGATCTTCTCTACAGCAAGAGAAAACTATGAACAGAATAAACAACCTACAGAATGGGAGAAAATTTTTGCAAGCTATGCACTTGACAAGCTATGCACTTGATACTTCTAGTATCCATCATCTATAAGGAACTTATATAAATTTACAAGAAAAAAAACATTAAAAAGGGGATAGAGGACATGAATAGATACTTTTCAAAAGAAGACATATATGCAGCCAACAATCATATGAATAAAAAGTTCAACATCACTTATCATTAGAGAAATGCAAATAAAAACTACAATGAGATAGATACCACCTCACACCGGTCACAGTGGCTATTATGAAAAAGTAAAAAAATAACAAGTGCTGGCAAGGTTGTGGAGAAAAGGAAACACTTATACCCCGTTGGTGGGAGTGTAAATTAGTTCAACCATTGTGGAAGACAGTGTGGCGATTCCTCAAAGACCTAAAGACAGAAATCCCATTCAACCCAGCAATCCCATTACTGGGTATATACCCAAAGGAATATAAATTGTTCTGTTATAAAGACACAAGTATGTGAAGGTTTGTTTCAACACTATATGCAATAACAAATACATGGAGACAACCTAAATGCTCATCAATGACAGACTGGACAAAGAAAATGTGATATATGTATACCACGGAATACTAAGCAGCCATAAAAAATGATGAGATCATGTCCTTTGTTGGGACATGGATGGAACTGGAGGCCATTATCCTTAGCAAACTAATGCAGGAACAGAAAACCAAATACTGCATATTCTCACTTATAAGTGGGAGCTAAATAATGAGAAAATATGGAAACAGTAGATGGGAAAAACACACACTGGACCTATTGGAGGTGGAGTGTGGGAAGAGGGAGAGAATCAGGAAAAATAACTAGTGGGTACTAGGCTTAATACCTGAGTGGTGAAATAATCCGTAAAACAAGCCCCCATGAAACATGTTTACCTATGTAACAAATCTGCACATGTACCCTTGAACTTAAAAGTTGTTTTTTTCTTTTCTTTTCTTTTTTTTAAATAGCACAATAAGTGAAAAATAAAGAGAATCTCAAGTAGGGTGGAAATAGTGGGAATGGAAAGGAAGTCCTCAATGGGATCCACATGAAGAACAGGCTCTGTTGGAGAATATTTGACAGCAGGCAAGGGAGGTGATAGTCTCAGAAGACCAAGTTTCAGTTAAGGGAGGTCTTAGCAGCAGCTTTCCAAGAGAAAGTCATGTCAGGAGTATTCCTTAGCAGAATAGCCAACAGCGACTCTTACTGAACATTTATTCGATAGATGAATACATTATTGGCCATTTTTGGTTTGGGTTAAAATGAAACAAAAACAGATAGATGTATACATGAATGAATGAATGATTTGGGTTGAGCTCTAAAGGGAAAAATGGAAGATGGTAATACAAGCAAAAGTTTGTCAGAGTCAATCTAAGGAAAAGGAAGGCTGGTTGGATAGAGATGTAAGTAGAGAACTAGCAAAGATCTTATCCAAGGATGAGTGAAGGGCAGAGGAGATAAATCAGGGCTTGACCAAATAGGGCCTGTGGCCGAACCCAGCCCTACCCACCTGTTTTGTGCAGCCCATGAGCTACCAATAACTTCTGTGTTTTTAAATGGTTAAAGTAAATTCAAAGAAGGATAGTATTTCATGACATGTGAAAATGATATGAAACTCAAATTTCAACATCCATGAATAAAGTGACGATTGTTTTTGTTATTTTATTATTATTATTATTTTACAGAAAGGACTGGCTTGCACTTTTTAAACATTAGTTATATTATTCTCACTACAACCCTATGAGATAAAATTCGTTGTTCCCATTTTACCGATGAGCAAACTGTAGCTTATATTTCAGCCAAAGTCACACAGTTCATTAAGGGCAGAGTCATCCATGGCAATCTGCCTATCCAGATGTTCCATTTTCCCCTAGGGTAAAAGCACTGGCTCTAAGAATAGTGAGAACAAAACATACTTATAAAAGAGAGCTGGGGGAGGGGGTTGGGGGCTGGGCATGGTGGCTCATGCCTGTAATCCCAGCACTTTGGGAGGCCAAGGTGGGTGGATCACTTGAGGTCAAGAGTTCAACCCCAGCCTGGCCAACATGGTGAAACCCAGTCTCTACTAAAAATATAAAAATTAGCCAGGCATGGTGGCGGGCGCCTGTAATCCCAGTTATTCGGGAGGTTGAGACAGGAGAATCACTTCAGCCCAGGAGGCAGAGGTTGCAGTCAGAGGAGATCGCACCATTGCACTCCAGGTTGGGCGACAGAGCAAGACTCCATCTCAAAAAACAAAAACAAACAAACAAAAAACAAAGGGAGTTGGGGAGTGTTTTGAATGCTTAGAGGGCAGTTTGGGAACTCAATTAGAAAGGGACGGTTTAAACAGACATATTTCTAAGAGACTTATAATGAGTTAACTCATTTGATCCTCACAACTCCTCCATGAGTTGGATGCTATTATTAACAACCCAGTATTAGATAAAGGATTAGATACCTTCTTAAAGACCACTTCCCAGGAGAAAGACTGTGTGTGAGTACTCTGAAGCTTTGGGTCTTCTGGTGGGTGACACCACTGGGTTTCCAAAGGCTCAACCAGTCAAATGAGGTGTTTTTGACCTAGTCGTGTTCAAAGTGCTTAGGGAAGGATTCTACGGACTGGGCTTTTACCCTGGTGTCCTGCATTCTTGCTCCAAGACTTCTCTCACCACTCTCAATCCCCTAAATGCAGCTTCTGACACCTTCTAGCTAGTTCTTGGGCTCCTCCTTGGTGACTTCCTCTTAAGATAATTTGAGTTACCACAAATCAGCATTTGAAGAAATGCAGCAGATAAGTTGAAAATTCAAGTGCTGAGGGATGTAAAGGCCAAAACAATCCTGTAGAAAGCCCAGAGGCAGATGACAGTCTTTCGTCAAATATTTCACTGCTGTAGATTTCTGAGAGTGCTGTGTAGCGGTCCTTTTCATCCTGCGTTTGCCACTTTGAACAGTCACTTTCCCACTTGGAACTTACTTGTGGCTCTGCTGACAAAACAGGAAGTGATTTGAATACAGTCTGTTTTTATGACCTTTCAGCATCAGGAGTTTGAAAAGTTTTAGCAGTGTATTTACAGCTTTGCTTTAGCACTTCTATTTCTTATAAAACAACCGTGTAGGGGTTAAAATATCCTTGCAAAGTGCTGTTCAAATATTGAGTCAATAATGAGCTCTGCACGCCAGCCTTTGGTGCATGTTAAATTCAAAACAAGTTTAGCGTTTTTTTTTTTTTTTTTTGGATAGAAACTGGTGGGGGTGGGGAACGAATGAGGGAACTGGGAAGAGAAGGAGGGGAAGTTAAACCTTGCTTCTCACTCTGTCTTTCTCAGAAAGCCAAACACGGCATCTTCCATGAGGAGCTTGTTTTCTGACCACCGGAGATATATTGAATCTTTCCGGAGGTTTCTCAGCCATTCCACGGAACACCAGTGCATGCAGGAATTCATGGACAAGAAGCTGCCAGGCATAATAGCAAGGTAACAAAAGGGACCTTGTTGTCAAAGGGACAAGCCTGAGACTCGCTGTGCTTCAGTGATAGATGGGTCTAGCTCAGCCTCGCAGGCTGGGCACGGAATAAGGGCGAGTTACTGACAGCAACTCCCCCTCGTCCTCCTCCTCGCTGCCCTGCCCTGCCTTTCTCCTGCAGTGCTTCGGTTCCACGTTTGCTTTAAACACTCAAAGGCTCCCATTTGTGCTGTATTTCCAGCTGCATAGAGATAAGCGTTAACCATTTGAAGGCACAAATCCATGTTCATTTGGAAAAAGATAAGATGCTAATCTTCGAACTCAGACTTTTCAGCCCTCCTCCAAATTTTACATCCCCCAAAAGGCCCAAAGGGAGTCTGGTATGCTTTTCATTAGAATCGAATATAAATAATTGCCAAAGTACGATTTGCCCTGAGGACTGAGTCCCTCAGTTCTCATAATATCCATTTAAATTTATTTTCCTTATCCATTGTTATAGTTATCACTCTCTTCCCCCAAATTGTCTTTTTCTTTCAACTTAGTATTAGCAACGTGTTCCTTAAAAAAAGAACCATTTCCCATTATCAGTGAAACTCACTGGTTCCTACCCTTCTTGCAGAGTTCTTTTTTGGGGTGATTAATGTGTTCAATTTGTGCCAGAGCTGATAAGCATTATGAGAGTAACAGATTCCACGTGCTAAAGATAATTAACTCACCTATCTGGGGGTGATTTCCTGTAACTCACTCTGCTTCAGGAAATAATAATGGAAAACTGGGAAGAAATGACTATGGATCCAGTTTGCAAACAGCAAAGGAAAGTGGTATTTTATCTTTTGCTGAATTTCTCTATTGTAGGCCTGAAATTCTTTCACCAGGGCAGTACCTATGTCTGACCAGAGCAGGCATTATTAGATGTATATAAAATTGTATTTCCCTTTCT
Organism: Rhinopithecus roxellana; assembly: GCF_007565055.1. NCBI lineage: Eukaryota > Metazoa > Chordata > Mammalia > Primates > Cercopithecidae > Rhinopithecus > Rhinopithecus roxellana. The sequence continues at coordinate 130,826,980 of NC_044562.1, forward strand.
ATTTGACATGATTCAGATTTTAAATGTTAGCTTTCAAAAAATAGGATATTATATATTAAAAATTAATATATAATAGGATAAGGATGCCAAACATCAAAGCAGATGGCAAACACAGATAACTTCTTATCTAGGAACTAATTATAGTTAACCTCTTTGGGTTTCTTTGCTCACTTCTAAAGTTAAAGGTAATGAGTTAATTTCTCAATTCTTTTCCAGTACCAAAAGTATTGCTCATGTCTGTAGCTTACCAGATCCTTGGTTTTCTTCAGCCATACACAGTTTGGTTTGAAGAGGTGCTGTGGATGGAGATAACATAATAAATGATGAATGACTCCTTCCTTATCTTCAAAGTTTAAATCTAACTGGAAATATTATAAAATCTGTGAAAGACTGAAGAATTTTTAAGGGCACACTGTTTGTCTTTTAACAATAGTGTCATTTATTTAAAAAGTAATTTTTTCCTGAAGGTAGTGTTTGAAATAAGATTTAGCTGAAGAACCTTTAAAATTGTTGCTTAAAGTTGTCTATGAGTGATGAAGTACCAAAACGTGATTAGGATACGCTTTGTGTATGTTAGGGCAGGGTTTGTTGAGTTGGTGGCTCACTGTGCTAATTGAGTGTGGAGCGAGCATATTAAATTTTTATTAAAGCAAGACATGCTCATATTTTAAAACATCAAATGGTTCTAAAAACAATCAAATGGTTCTAAAGTGGGTGGGGCCTATAACAAATCCCACCCACTCCATTCTTGTTTCTCACTCTCCAGAAGCAACCACTTTCAGCACTTTGAAATCTTTTAGTTATTTATGGAATTTTCTTTCATAATTCAAAATAACATGTTATTTTTCTATTTCTTCATTTTGCTGTATTAAAATAGCTAATTAGCATGCATATTTCCCACCCTTTCATGTCACTATATTTAGTCAAAATTTTGGTTAAATAATTTGAGTGTTCATGTTATTTTGCCTATGTATATATTATTAATAATTGAGCAATATATTAGACTATACTTACATTTCCTTTTATGTACAACTTTCTGTTTTCCCTAGAGTTGACTATTGCCTTAATTTTGGTTTCTTTTCTTAGTTCTCTATGTACCTATTACTACTTTGATTCCGAAGCAGATATACTAATCTCGTCTCAATATATGCAAATATATCAAGGAATCTGTTTATTTTACCCCAAAGGAACAACTTTTCTGAAGCCCTCTGTTCTTTTTTTCAGTTTAGGAAGATCTGCTTTGGCCTGCTATACAACTATTAAGGAGGGAGTTTATTTCACTTTCTGAGAATCATTTTCTTTCTGAAGTATTTGATTCCCTGATTCTGTGTCTCATGCCTTTCTTTTGTTTCCTCAGTCCTTTGTTTCCTGAACTAATGCTTTAAAAGCTTTAAGAGTGAATGAGAGGTAAACTTTTTGAGACTTTGTATGTTTAAAAATCCCTTGGTTCTATGTTCATCATTAGACAGTTTGACTGGATATAGAACTGTATACTGAAAATGGTTTTGTATCATAGATCTAAAGGTACTTTTACATTGTCTTTTAGATACCAGAATTGCTGTTAACAAATAAAATAGTGGCCAGGTGTGTTGGTTCTTGCCTGTAATCTCAGCACTTTGGGAGACTGAGGCAGGAGGATTACTTGAACCCAGGAGTTAGAGACAAGCCTGGGCAACACAGCGAGATCCCATCTCTACAGAAAAAGTAAAAAAATGAGCTGAACAAGGTGGCATGCACCTGTAGCACTGGCTACTCCAGAAGCTGAAGTGGGAAGATTGCTTAAGTCCGGGAGATCAAGGCTTCAGTGAGACATGATTGCGACACTGCACTCAGTCTAGATGACAGAGTGAGACCCTGTCTCACACAAGAGAAAAAAAGAAATCAAATGCTACTCAAAATTCTCATCCTTGGCTTGTGGAATAACTTTTACATTATGTGTTTTGTTTTCCCTATTTTGAACTTTTTAGAATCTTCTTATCTCTAGTACTCTGAAATTTTAAAATAGTGAGTTGTGAAATGGTTCCTTTTCACCCATTTTGTGGGTACTCCCTGGGCTATTTCGATTGAGATTCAGATCCTTCAGTTATGAGGAACTTTGGTAATCATTCCTCCCCTCTGTTTTCTTTTTCTGAAACGTTTACTCATCAAATACTTCCTGGATTGATTACCTAATTTTCTTATATTTCCAGTTTGCTATGACTTTCTCTTTCAGCCCACCTATTAATTTTTTACTATTATAGTTTTAATTTCCAAGAATGTTTTCTATAGCATTCTTTTCATCATTCTCAGATGTAATACCTTCTTATTCATTACAAAATGTTCATCTGCTCTCTCTGCCTCTTTCAGTCTCTGTTTCTTATGTTCGACAGCTCCCCAACCGCCTAATGAGCTTTGGTTTTCTGTTCAATCAAATAATGAGGCACTAAAAGGTAGTCAGATTCTCTTTGTGTAAGTCAGGGCAGGGTTTGTTGAGTGAGTAGCTCACTGAATAATTGAGTGTGGACTCAGCTCTTTCCTGGGTGATCCTCAGATATAAAATCATGTTAACTTTATTACTGAGATGATTTGTTTCCCTATAGAGGAATTCTTCAATCCCCTATTTGGGGGTAGATGGTGGGGCAGGGCTTGGGGGCAGGAAAAATTATAGTATATAACTATAAATAGTAAACTTGGTTATTGGTGTTGCATATAAAACTGTTAAATCCTTGGCTAGAAAATAGTAAGTTTTCAATAATTATTTGATGTCATTATAATATGTGAAATGGGATGAATAATAGTATCTAACTCATAGAGGAATTTTAAGGATTCAAAGAGGTAATTCACATAAGTCACTTACATGTGCCTAGAATCATAATAATTTCTAATATATGTGGAGTGCTTGTCATGTGCAGTTACATTTCTAAGAGCTTTACATGAATTAAAGAATTGAATCCTCATAATTTCTCCATGAATTAGAAACAGTTACTAATAATCCTACAAGAGAGGTGATATTATTATCTTATTTCACAGAGATGTCAAATAACTTGCTCAAGGTAACATATCAGTAACCTGGGATTTCAACTTGGGTCCTCTGCTTCATAGCCACCCTATGCTGTCATAGATGTAAGCGTTTTAAAGAATGAACAAAAGGTTAAGATAGAAATGGATGTGTTAGGATGTAAGATTATGAACTGGAGGATGATTAGAGCTGAAAAAGGCAACTCATTTATAGGTGTTCTTGACCCTAGACTTTGCAAGATTCCTTTAGAACCTTACTTCAACCTTTGTTCCCATCTTGTGACTGTGCAAGCTTTTGCAATGAAGACAAAACACAGGTTTGTTTACCATCCCATAGTCCAAAGAAACAAACACCATCCTTTTCCCTTCATGGTTCCCCTGTAGCAGTCATCTCTTTTCCTTCTCTCTTTCATCCTTTTTCAACAGACTCCAGATCCGCTTCCTCATTTTTTAGCTCACTTTTAATCCCATTGCCATCTGACTGAAGTCCTCAGTCTTCTTTTAAAACTGCTATTATTAAAGACACTTATATTGTCAAATTCGATATAGATTTTTCCTTTTTTAAGTAGTACACTCTGCTGCTTTTGCCACGACTAAGGACTTTCTCTGCCTCCAGTTACTCTAGTACTTCTCTGTGCTTTCTTTACTTCTCTGTCTTCTTTGTATATTCTTCACAATCCAGTTATCTTTAGAAGTTGGTATTGGATCACCATCCACTACTACTCTAACTCTGCAATATCTTTGGTTGATGGAATCTACTCTTCTAGCATTGACCATTACTTTATGATGATGATTCTCCAGAATACATCACTGACCCTGATTTCTCTTCTCCCAGCTTAAATCTTGCAAATTCAAATGTTTGCCGAATTCGTATTTATTTTTTTAAAAAGCCCTGACAAAACATAAGCTTGCTGCCAAACTATATTTCTCAGCTTCCTTTTTGGCATCACCCTTTGCCCAGTCATCCAAGCCTGAAACAGGGAAATCATTGCGCACTCATATTTTTTTTCTGATGTCTTCACATCAATCTAACAGCAAGTCCTACTGGCTTATTTCCCAATCTGTCTACTTCATTCTATTTCTAGTACCTGAGTCATAATTCAGGGCTTTATTATCTCACATTTCATTTTGAGAGCAAAGTGATATCTGTTTTTTAATGCCTAGGATAGAATATACATAATACATGTTTAATAAACATTTGTTTATTAAAAGGAAGGTAAAAAAAAAAAAAAAAGGAGGTGGGGGAGGAAAGAAGACAGACATTATAGATAGTGGGAACCACCTGAGCCTTTCCCCTATCTACGATGGGTGGCTTATTATATTACCAGACTCAAAGCTCCACTTTTTCTATTCTTGTTCTCCAAACAATATTCAAACAAATGGCATTTTCTACCTCTGAGATGTACATACTGCCATTTCCAAGTCTCCTAGTTCAAGATTGTTAATGAATATAACCTGTATTTTGAAATATACTCTAAAGATGGCAATGTAACTGGTATAATTGGGAACTTTCATGTTGGCCTAGTTTTCATTCATTGTATTTTTAGTCTGTTCTCTTCAACTAGACTGGATAATCAGATTTCACAAAGCACCTAACAAATTTTTCTAAAACTACATAATTTTTTTCTTTCAGGATTGGAGACACAAAATCAGAAATTAAGATTCTAAGCATAGGCAGAGGTGCAGGTATGAATAATATATTTTTAAAGTTTGTATTTCACTTCAAACATTGTGCTGTGTGTTGACAATATTGTTCATTTCTTAAGGAAGGTTTCTTTTTCTTTTTTTTCTCTTTGCTGTTGGAAGAAATCAGCTTATTAAAACTAGCAATATTACTTCAACTAACATTAATGCCCCCAGAGATTTACAGGGTATAGGACACTAGCCTTCATTACTATCTCTACTGTGAAAAAGTGATGTGACTTATTCTTTTGATAAATGAAAAATCAAATAGGATAACTTTAAGGATAACTCTTATCCAAAATGATTAAAATACTCACAGAAAAGGAAAATCTCATAAGAAGCTTCTTAAGCTTGTGCCATTTAAAGCCTTGTTCATGGACTGGTTACTGCTTTTCAAACTGTTATTTGTCCATGTGAAAATTAGAAATATGCATTGGAATATAAACTGATGCATAGCTTTTTTCATTGGGAAAGTCTCACCATGGGTAAAAATTGTGCTCAACGACAGAGTTAATTTACACTCTTGTGAACACATTCTTTGAGTGGCATGGGCCTAATCTGTTCCCTTCCTCTTAGTTCCAAGACTGAATGCTTAGAATTACCTCTAGCATTCAGAACACTCCTAAGCACCCGCCTGTTTTTTTTTTTTTTAATGGAGTCTCACTCTGTCGCCCAGGCTGGAATGTGCAGTGGTGCAATCTTGGCTCACTGCAACCTCCACCTCCTGGGTTCAAGCAATTGTCCTGTCTCAGCATCCTGAGTTGCTGGGATTACAGGCGCCAACCACTGCACCTGGCTAAATTTTGTATTTTTAATAGAGACAGGGGTTTCACCATCTTGGCCAGGCTGGTCTTGAACTCCTGACCTCATAATCCACTCACCTTGGCCTCCCAAAGTGCTGGGATTATACGCGTGAGCCACCACACGCAGCCCTAAGCACCATTTTACAGGCATTTTATAGTCTCATTACTTTTAGATCCAGTGTTTTCATTCTAGGGGAAAATTGAAAGTCTGGAAAGGTAGATGAACACAGGCCTCCAATGAACTGTATGATCTTGGTTGAAACATCAGTAAAATGAGAAAAATGAATTTTATCGTATAAGGTTGTAGTGAGAGTGATATAGGTAGCATTTACGAAGTGCTTAGGACATCTTATTGCTCCTGGGAGGGTGAAGGCTATTCTCTTCTGCAAAAGTGAAATAAGTTTCATCTCAAGACTTTTCCTCATATCAACTCCTGAGCAGTGTTTGCTTCATTTTTAAGTTGCTACTCATCTGGAAGTTTGGGTTAATGCATTAATGTATAACATATGTAGATATATTATTGATATATTTATCTTTAGTTTTTTATTTTGCCTGAGTGATAGTTCAATAATGGTTACAATCTAATATCAAGTGGACCCTATTGTCACTTGTAACTTAATGCCAAGTGGTAATCCCTTGAACCTCTTAAGTATAAGTGTTCTAGTGCCCCATGAATGAGTTGAATTGTGGCTCATATTAACACAAAGATAACTAAGAGCTGTCTAATGAAATGAGATCACTGATTTTTTGTTTTTTTGTTTTTTTGTTTTTTGAGATGGAGTCTCACTCTGTTGCCCAGGCTAGAGTACAGTGGCACGATCTTGGCTCACTGCAACTTCTGACTTCCAGGTTCAAGCAATTCTCCCTGCCTCAGCCTCCCAAGTAGCTGGGATTATAGTAACCCACCACCACACCAGGCTAATTTTTGTATTTTTTAGTAGAGATGGGGTTTCGCCATGTTGGCCAGGCTGGTCTCGAACTCCTGACCTTGAGTGATTTGCCTGCCTCGGCCTCCCAAAGTGCTGAGATTACAGGCATAAGCCACCATGCCTGACAGAGATCGCTGATTTGTAATGTCATTATTTGTTAATTTTTCTTGAAATACACTGTGATATAGTGTAATAAGAACTAATCCTTCAAATCATTTTACTTTATTATCATCTTTCACCAAGAAAATAGAAACCAACAAAGACAGACAATGAAGGGGATTGTCATGAACAATACCATGAAGGGTATTTAAGCTAAAATACTTGGTTATTGGTTACGGATACTTTAAGTCCCCAAAATTATAATACTTACAAATTGTCTAAAGAATGTCTTATTAATTCATTTAACCAAGACAGTTATTTCCTGTGTGTTTTGGATACGAGTTTCAGGCAACCAACAGGCAATGAGACTATCGTTTGATAGTGTCACTTGTGCTTGGACAAGAAGAGAAGCCCTACAAGAAAAAGTAATTAAAAACAATCTCTACCATGGCCAAGTTAATTGACCTTTTAATATAAAGTTAATTGAATTTCTAATGCAAATTTATCCAGATGCTTATAAGCTATCTAGAGAAAGGAACATTTGGCCTGCACGGTGAGTCCTTACATAAAGGTGTGCATAGAAGCTGATACAGAGAACTTAACAAAATAAAGGGAGCAACTCTTGGAGTTCTTCTGACTGAGCCCTACTAATGTATTATTAACAAGCTCCGCCTTGGGGAGAATGTGGGTGCCCTTTAAGGTCACTTTTCATAAGAAATCAATCAGAAATGTAAGAAAAACTCCAAGAAAAATTCAAGTTGTATATACTTAGCTTTCACTACCCAACTAAGTTATATGAAATCAGAAGCAATGCATTTAAAATCCCTAGGTCTAGGTGTCTGTTGCTTGAAAAACCAGTGTTTTGAAAGGAGCGGACACTCTACTTCAGTTAGTTTGAGTGCTCATGTAGCAACTGAGAGATGGTTATCTAATCACCTATTATTGGCCTGACTGCAAGCATCAGGCAGAACAATGCATTACTATACAGCAAGGAACTTTCTATCCTTGCCTTAGAGAAATGGTCTCCCCACATATTCTGTGATCTACAGGGTGCCTGAAAGTTTTGTATTGTCCCATGGCTTGAGTATCCTTCCAAATCATTCATTAAACTCCAGTCCCTAGCAAATGAAGCCGTTGATCCTGTTCAGTCCTTTGTGCTCAGCTCCTGCAATGCATCTCATAGGGTCCCGTTTCTGTCTTGGTTTACAGGTTTTACTACCTCAATTTTCTTTCCTTGTTTGCACAGATAGGTAGGCACATGGCTTTGGTGCAAATATTCTCTAAGCATTCATAATGGTGCTACCACTTCTCCCACCGTGCTTCAAAAACACACAAAAGCAAACCAGCTAAAAGCCTTCCTAGATGAAATTCCTACTTTTATACCACTTAATTATCATGTTTTGAGGTGGGGGGGTCTATTTGATTTTTTTCAGAAACATGAGCAGGGAGGGGATGCACATATGCCCTATCGATTAGATTCTCCTCTTGAGTCTGGTGTTTGTGTGGAAAGAGTTTTCATAGTTTAAGAGAGAATGTAAGGTTTTTGCAAAAGGTGCTTGGCACTTCAGTTTAGAAGCCAAGCAATTATTAGGGCTCTGAGAAATTCAAAAGAAAGGAAATAGATGGCAAACTCTTTGAGTCATCTTCCATATCAATAAAGTATAACTGATAAATAACACTGTTATCCATAGATTTTGCATTCTAATGTTAGGAAAATGTATGAAATAAATATTATATGAACCCAATAGGAATAAAGAGAGGAAAACAAACCATGAACAGAAAAACAGACCATGTAACTTTTACAGAGAACAAACTGGGAAGTGTAAAGTTATGCATGTATGTTCATGTATATGAGCTTGTGTGCTTTAATGAGACACAATGAGTGGCCAGAATTGCTTTATTCAGGGTCTTGAAGTATTCATGTTGTTAATTTCTGCAATTGTTTTTAGGTTTTGAGAGTAATGCATATATTCTAAATTTCATAGAACATACTTTTGGATCCATCAGCATTGGTGCTTTCATAAATTAAACCACTCAATGGATGTTCATTATATTCAACTTCTAATGAGTGTTGCCTTCATGCTAGATGGTACATGGGAAAAAAGAAACCCATATTCTTTTTGGTAAGAGAGAATGCTATTAATTTACAGTGCATATATTTATACCTGAAAAAATGTTCCGGAAAGCAGTCATGGCCAATGTGTTCTCCTTGCTCTGGGCTCTGCTTAAAGGATAATCGTTTCATCTTTCCCACTATTTAGTTCTTATGTTCAAATGCCAGAAAGTTTTTTAAGAGTTAGAACTACAACTCAAATAATCACATTTAATCCAGCTTCCTACTTCTATTTTCATTAACCTATTGTATTCTAACTCAGTCACTATATCATTGCTATACCAATCATTGTATTTACATTTATAATTTTTTAATCCACTCAAGCAACTCACATATGAAATACAGGTGTTATCAACCTTCATAATATTTTTTGTCATAATTTTTCTGACATATGTTGAGAGCAGTTTGATGGTTCTCTTGTTCTGCAGCATATAGACACCAGCATTTCTACAGAAGTTAAAACCTAAAAGAAACTTAAGAGACCATCAACACTCTCACTTCACAAATAAGAAATCTGGGGACCAACAAGGCAGAACAAAACCCAGATCTCTTGACTTTAGTCCAGTCCAACAAATTGCACTAAACAGATTTAAAAATTAATTCTTAACTTGCTAAAGAAGAAAGTGTCTGAGACAGCTCTCTATCGATTTAGAGGTTTATTTGACCAAGATTGAGGATGCAACTGAGAAAAAGAGACACAGGTTGCAGTAGCATCTGTGATCTGTGCTTTTTCCAAAGAGGTGTTTGAGGGCTTCGATATTTAAAGGGGGAAGAGAAGCAGGAGAGAAGGAGGAAAGAAAGTAATAGGGAGGGTAGGTAGTGAGGTAAGTGGTCACTTTCTTGTGAGGGTTTGATTAGTACTTACTGAATCCACATGTTATATGTAAAAGGAGGGGGGCCACTTGAGAAACAGTGGCCTTCTATCATTGTACCTAACTGTTTACATATGAAAGGGAAGGCAGATTTTGCTTGACCCAGTTCTCAAGTGTAACGCTTCCTTTTAACATAGTGAGTTTGGAGTCCCAAGATTTTATTTTCCTTTCACAAGAGAAATTAGGTACTTAGCAATGACTAGCTATTTGACCATCTAACCTTATCAGATTATTAATCTTGCCTCCTTTCATAAATGACATGTTAAGGTAACACAGAAGCTTAATACTTTAAGCTGATTGGACAGCAATAGAATGAATGTAATTCAAGTAGGAACTGGAAGATCCAGTGTGTCAGGTTTAGAAACTAGGAGGTGGCAGGAAGCAAAGGTTATTTTACCAGTGATCCATAGTAAGCCAACAGTATGGATCAACAAATTTAAAATGTGTGAGAAAATGTAGGGAACTGAGGTGTTTTTTGCTTGGAAAAAAGAATTTGATTGTGCTTATTGCCATTTTTGTATATTTTCTGATGGGCAAACAATAGAATATTTGCCCTCAAAGGGCCAATGGTTGAAAGCTTCAGAGAGTGATTTCTTGGCTCAGTGTAAGAGCATGTTGGCCAGGCCTGGTGGCTCATGCCTGTAATCCCAGCACTTTGGGAGGCCGAGGTAGGCGGATCACCTGCTAGGGTCAGGAGTTCGAGACTAGCCTGGCCAATATAGTGAAACCCCGGCTCTTCTAAAAATACAAAAATTAGTCGGGCATGGTGGCACATGCCTGTAGTGCCAGCTACTCGGGAGGCTGAGGCAGGAGAATTGCTTGAACCCGGAGGAGGAGGTTGCAGTGAGCCGAGATCAGGCCATTGCCTTCTGGCGTGGGTGACAGAGCAAGACTCCATCTAAAAAAAAAAAAAAAAGTAAAAGAGCATGTTAATGATGAAACCTGTCCATAAATAGAAAATAACTTCCACTCCTTGGGAGATAAAAAGTTATCTGTCATTCTTGTGGTGTCAGCATAGGTTGGAGAAATACTTTACAGATATGCTATGGAAGGGACTCAGGCACTGATTTCTTGTGTCTTTGGGCCATTAAACGTGCTTTGAGTCTTAAAATCTTCTTTTATGAGTCACCTTCTAGAGAAGAGGTAGGAATTTTTTTCAGAGTAGTGTGGCTATTACCATGTTTGTCGTATTGAGGAAGTGGTATTCTAATGGGGTTTCTAGACCTGCAGACAACTTTGGGAATGGATTTTAATTGCTTATAACAAAAAATAAGTAAAAACTAATGTACTTATACGCAGCATCATAGCAGTTACTCCTTTATCAGAAGGTTATAGATTATAATCATAAACTAATCTACAAGATTTAGAACTACTTTAGATAAACACAGTTATAGTTTGGGGCATCATTTTATTAAAGGCATTTATTAAATATGTGATTAAAAATAAAATATTCTTCATAAACAATTTTACCAAAATAGTTACCCCATCGTATTGTATTTAAAACTTTCAGTGAACATTGAGGTATTGTTAAAGACAGATAAGTTATAGATTTGAGAGAATGGAACATAGTGTTAGAACACTGGAGTGATTGTCATTAAAAGTAGAGTAAACAAGATTGTTTTGGCTAATTCAATAAGGTTTGAAACAGCATAACAAGGGATAACGAACCAAATGAGGACAAAACTATCATTGCAGATTAAATGACTGTATACTTACAAAAGCAAATAAACTTAGTTCTAAAGCCTTAGAATTAATAAGAATGCAGCAATGGGCTTATACAGGTGACATAGAAAAAAAGCAATACGGTAGGTTCTCATTTTGTTTTGTTGTTGTTAACGTTAGAGTGTTTTCCATTCCCAATTTTGATTATTTACAATCTACATAAAAGTCCATGGCATGTGTTTATCTGTAATGTTGCTGAAGGACAAATTTGTATCTTGGCAGTTTTTGTGCCATTTTGGTCTGTGGTGTCTTAATTAGTGAGTAAGTTTCCTCTTGACAGTCACACTGAATAAAACTTTGCAATTTAATATACACAGTCATGTAACTCTGGTGTAGGCGACCTGTTGTTATCTTCATTTTATAGATGGTGAACCTAATAATATATGCCTGAAGGGAATTGGGGAGGTTACAGGGCTTGAGATCAATTCCTTGGGTCTCCTTCAGCTTGATCTCTATTAACAATAACAATCTAAGAGAAATAATGAAAAAATATTTGGTTAATTAGCTAATAATATATTTTATTCAAAATATAAAAAAAGGAAAGTTCAAATGTTTACTAAGAATAATTCAAGAAGACTTAAAAACCAATAACATATAATACCGATGAGGTTACAATGATATGGAAGCTTTCATGTGCAAAAGGTAAGGGTATGAAATTAAAATTTCCCTGAAAGTAATTTGGCATTCTATAGCAAGAACAGTTCTGATTTTCATCTAATATGCCCTGGCCTGGCCCTGCTGGTTGTTAAAAATATTGAAATTCTTGATAAACAGCTACTTTTCTTCCATATTACCACAGTCCCAGATATTGCTTCAGTGCTTTCTCCTGGACATACCGACTTGCCTCCCCAACCCTCAACTCCAGGGCTCCAGCAACTGGCCTGACCTTGCCAGTCCAGGAGGGCTGCTAGGACTGTGCTACAGTTCCTCAGCCTGCATCCTTTCTGAGCACCTGCCACCGTTGTACTTGGGCTTTTTGTTGTTGTTGTTGTTGTTGATCACTGTTTTTAAAAATATCATCATATATCAAGAGTCTTATTCCAATCATTAATTCCCATTATGGGGATTAACTTTAAAAAATTAATATTTTTGCACAAAAATTTATGGCTCATTTTCAGTCTCCTCACAATAGCAAAACATCTAAAACTATATATGAGACTGACGACAGTCAATTTTAAGTATATTTATATGTGTTTATATTAACTATACTGTAGTTATATGTGTATATATTACCTATACTATACTATTTATAATATAATTATATAATATAGCATTGTATAATTATAAGTATATAATATATAATATAATATTTTATATTATAATTATCTTAAGATAACATATATAGTAATATATTATATATAATACATATATACTATTTTTATTTAGTAGAACTATATTTTAGTATATATAGTAGATAATTATATACTATATTATAACTATATTAAGATAGTATATATAATACATAATACCATTAATAATAATAACTATAATATAATATAATATTATAGTACTAATCTATAATATATTTTATATTATATATTTCTATAGATGGTATATCTTATATATAAATATGATTATCTATATAATATATACTATTATATAACATAGTATATAATATATACTATATTATTATAATACTTTTATGATTATGTAATATAATTATATAATATGCAATATAGTCCTTATATAATATATAGTATAAAGTCTACTCCATATTACATAATAGGTAATATACACAAAATGGGTGATCTATTATATAAGAGTAATATATTATATAATATATAACTGGTAATACATCATATAATATACTTATATAGTATACTACGTAAGTATACTGTATTATATAATATAGTATATTGTATAATATATAGTATAGTTTATATATGTTATATAGTATAGTTAGTATATATTATGTGTTATATATAGTATATAATATATAAAGTATAGTTTATGTATATACAAGACAAATTAAATGTAAAATTATATTTTCACTTATAAACATATATCCATATATATTTCCATGTATAAAGTATATATAAATACAAATATAAATGTATTTTACATAAATATATACTTTTATTTGTATTATATATGAAAGGTTAATGATTAAATGAATTATTTCACATGTCCATTTAAGAGAATATAGTATAGCCACTACAAATAACACATTAAAATAAATTTTGATATATTCATAGTTTAACACTCAAGAGAAAGGCAAAATAATTTATATACATCATAATAATCTCACCTAATTAGACTAAGAAAAACCTTGATTTGATCAATGGAGAAAATTAAAAGTTTAGGGAGCAGTGAGATGTTTCTTTTCTCCTTTTTTACCTTTTTCTATGTCCCGAGTTTTCTGCATTATTAATTTTTAGCCAGAGAGAGAAAAAAACAAAACTATAGTTTTATATACGAGAGATGATGGTAGGGACTAGACTCCCTGGCCTCTCCTTCATCTCCTTCAGCTAATTAGCTGAAGCCCAAAGCACTGCTCCAATAAGTATGTTTTCCTGACAGCTTTTCTTCAGAAGATTTTAATTCACCTGTAACGGTTTTTTTTTTTTTTTTTTTGTGATATAGTCTACCTCTGTCACCAGGCTGGAGTGCGGTGGAGCGATCTCGGCTCACGGTAAGCTCCACCTCCCAGGTTCACGCCATTCTCCTGCCTCAGCCTCCCCAGTAGCTGGGACTACAGGCGCCTGCCACCATGCCCGGCTAATTTTTAAATATTTTTTAGTAGAGACGGGGTTTCACCGTGTTAGCCAGGATGGTCTCGATCTCCTGACCTCGTGATCCTCCTGCCTCGGCCTCCCAAAGTGCTGGGATTACAGGCGTGAGCCACCGCGCCCGGCCCTGTAAAGGTTTTATACCTGTGCAAATACTTAAAGAGCGATCTCAGCTATGTTGTAGATTAGCAGAGCTTTTCTTCAGAGCCCGTAGATTGTCAGTGCCTAGAACCGAGTATTCTTCAGCTCTGAGGATGGTGAGGATGATGCTGATCAAGAGAATGGTGGCTATCCTCTGTTTCTTGAGGTATTTGATGTATCTTTTCTGAGTTTTCCACCAAATATCTGTACATTTCAATCTTCAGCACCCTTTGAAGCATTTTCTCTAAGTTTGTGTTTTGTAGAACGTTTTTTCCTGCAGTTGCAAAACCCTTAGGCAGTAGATTTCCTGGGCCAAGGGCCAGAAGACACGTGAAAACAAATGGCAATAGCCTTTTGACTAAGAATTTATATTTATAAAGGCCGGGCGCGTTGGCTCAAGTCTGTAATCCCAGCACTTTGGGAGGCCCAGACGGGCGGATCACGAGGTCAGGAGAGCAAGACCATCCTGGCTAACACGGTGAAACCCCGTCTCTACTAAAAATACAAAAAACTAGCCGGGCGAGGTGGCGGGCGCCTGTAGTCCCAGCTACTCGGGAGGCTGAGGCAGGACAATGGCGTAAACCCAGGAGGCGGAGCTTGCAGTGAGCTGAGATCCGGCCACTGCACTCCAGCCTGGGCGACAGAGCAAGACTCCATTTCAAAAAAAAAAAAAAAAAAAAAAAAAAAAGAATTTATATTTATAATCTCCTTCTTGAAACTCTATAGTTATTTTAATATTTTATACTCATATTTTCATACAGACAGACTGCTTCAATACTGAGGTACTAGGGGATTGGAGGGAGATAGAGAGAGAAAGAGAGAAGTAAAGAAAAGAAAGAATCTTGTCAGGAATCTTCTATCTTTCACATTGCAGTTCACAATCAGATTGTTCTTGCGCTGGCTGCAAACCCACAGCTGAAATTATCTTTCATCTCCAAGCACGGAGTTACGTGAGCAATCACTCTTCCTAGAAACCATTTTTTTTACTGCCTGATATTCTAGTAGAGGAAACAAAAATGATAATAATCTTAATGCAACATGTAATAGAATTAAATTTTTCCTGCTGATAATATATATTTTGATATGAGAAATGAAGTAGGGATAGGCTGAAATAGAATGGCAGGAGATATGGCCACAGTCTTTAATCCCCTATTTTCTTGACCTGCAGATTTTCTCATTCGGGGAAGCTCCAGGGTTCTCAAGCAGAATTCGTGTTTCATTTTGTGTAGGACCTGTCAGAAAGACAAGCCAGGCATGAGGATACATGATGAGCACTCTTCTGAGTTGCCATTTGGAGCTGCCCGTTTAATAAGGCACATCTTCTTTTCCCTCATTCCTAGTTTCCTTCAGCCTCTTTTAAGTGTCACCTTTTCCTTGAAGCCTACTTGACCACACAGTTGAAAATTACAAAGCCTTCACACTGCAGCTTCCCTTTTCTTTGTTGCTTTGGTTTTCTTCGTGGGACTTCTCACCATCCATAAAAAATAGGGTTTTTTTTGGCCTGTTTTATTCACTGCTACATCTCCAGTGGTTAGAACCTGACATTTAGTAGGTGCTCAAAAAATTTGTTGAATTAATGTATAATAGCTTCACTTTATTGAGTAATTACTATATATCATGAACTGTGTGGTAAATTATCTCCATATAATGCCTGTAATCTTTACAATGCCTCTAACCCTATAACATAAACCATTTTATATCCATTTTACACATATGCAATTTAAAGGACAGAGAGGCCCACACATTTGCATAGGATAATTCTGGTGAATAAGAAATTTGAGTTGTTTTGTCTTTCTATAGGCTTCTTCTTCTTATTATTATTACTATTTTGAAATGGAGTCTTTCTGGGTCACCCAGGTTGGAGTGGAGTGGCGCGATCTAGGCTCACTGCAACCTCTGTCTCTCAGGCTCAAGTGATTCTCGTGCCTCAGTCACCTGAGTAGTTGAGATTACAGGCTCACGCCACCACGCCCAGATAATTTTTGTATTTTTATTAAAGATTTCACCATGTTGGCCAGGTTGGTCATGAACTCCTGGCCTCAAGTGATCCACCAGCCTAGGCCTCCCAAAGTGCTGGGATTACAGGCAGGAGCCACTGCACCCAGCCTTAATTTTTTCTTTTCACATTTTTTTTTCCATTTTAAATTAAATGTCTTTGGATTTTAAAAAATGCAGCATTTCTCTTCTATCTTATTAAACGTATCCTTGAACTTCAGGGAGTGGAGAATAGTTGTCTGGAAAATGAGACACTTCTTTTTCTTTGTTTTTGAACTTACAAGTTCCACATTCAGAGATCTCAATTATCTGCCCTTCACTGAATGTAAGTATGATGCATTTAAAATATGGTTTGTGTGAAAGCAGGATATTATAACCACAAAAATATCTGACTTTAAAATTAAGTAAAATACTCAACATAGCCCAGAATGGAGACACGGGAATTAATTCTATGGCTGTGGCAGATTTGAGGGATAGGGTGGTACCAAAAATTGAGATTTACAGGGAACGAGATTTTTAATAATTCGGTTTTCATTAACTTCCCAAATCAAAAAGCCAGCATATTCTGTTTGGTGGGAAATTACACAGGAGTGAAAAAAAGAAAAAATCCACAATTCAGCTGATTAGAAAACAAGTTTTCATTAAACTAAAATTTATTACATTTTTAAGAAATTTATAACCAGCTAGCTTCCAAAAATTTGCTCATCAACATTGCTTAGTAAAAAGTTTTTTTTCCCCTTTATATGCTATAATAACATAAACTGCCTACGTGCTATCTATTTTGGAAGCGGAATCATAGAGGAGCTAAGTGTTACTGAAGGCTTATTATTTTCCGGACACTTTGCTAGTCACTTGACATATGTAATCACATTTTATTCTCATGGAAACTCTGTGGGGACTTCCTTTAAAAATGAAAGAGCTGAAGTTCAGATATTTTGAGGCTCAGATGGTTTAAGATGCATTTCATCATGTAATAGATGGTGGAGCCGATCTCCAAGCCCAGGTCGGATTTTTCCTGAAGCACATGATTTTTTCCTGTTATCCCAAAACCTCATCCATAAATATCATGCAGAACCGATGTAGTTGCTCATTATTATTATAGAGAAAGTTCTAGAGCCTAAAGTAGTCTAAAGTAACCCAAAATCAGGAAGAAAGCTAACAGTAGAATACACACACTTGCCCAAGGGGTATATCCTGCACATCCTCCACAAAGTATTTCCTGCTCTTCTCCTTGGACTCAGCCTCCCTTGTCCTCACTACAGTCACTAACTCTGGCTTTGTATTTTCACTGTTTGCCCTGAAGAATTCCGTTATACCATTGTTATAATTTATTGCACTTAATGTGTATTCTATTTCCCATTACCAATCTGTACATTTTTATTCTCCTATTGTATATTTTTATACAATATACATATAGTGTATACAATATGTATTATAGGGAACAAAAAAATTTCCCCTTCAACCCTCATGAATTCTTAGTTGGGATGGATCCCTATAACAAAAGATAGATTAATAAGATGGAAACAAACACTTTTATTAATGTGCAGTGCTCATGATGTGGGATAAACCCCATGGAAAAGTAACTCGAAGTGGTGGTTTGGAACTCTGGCTTGTAGAGCACCTTCAAGAAAAAATAAACTTGTGGGGATATGACAGGGCAAAGGAAAATTATTTTAGGCTTCCAAGGCTGGGAAACTGTGGGAAGGTAAATATATGGGTGGAAAATATGAGTAAGTTTGTTTGCGGATTCCTCTGGTGCTGTCTCTGAGCTGGTAAGAGTTTAGAGTTGTCTCCAGCAAAGGAGAATTTATATCCTGCCCTTAGGCAGAAAAGCAGGAGGATAGGGAAAATTTTCCCTCCATTTGCTGCTTCTTAATTGCCTTTAGCTCAAAAATAATTTTCTTGTCAAAGAGGCAGATGTTGAGGTCACCTATTCTGGTTTTCCTCATTAGATTACTCTTTCTTGCATTGTCACTGAGTACTATACCCTGAAGATTACCTGTATTGCTAAATATTGATCTGATCTATGCATTCTGACTGTTACAGAATATTGAATGTTGTGCATCCACCACAATTTTTCTGCCTTATAACTTTCCATCTAACCCCCTTCTATCCTAAGCAATGCTGTAGTAAATGTGGTTCAATATCTCCTTATCCACCTATGTGAGAATTTCTTTGGCTTATGCATTTTTATTACATGCTCAATTCAGAACTCTTGGGTCATAGGTTATGCATGTATTTAATTTGAATAAGTATTACCAAATTAGTCCCCATTGTGGCTGCTCCAGTCTATATTCTCAGTGGCCTGGATGAAATTTCTCTATCTGAATATCCCTGTCATTACTTAGCATGCTTTAGCTTTCTGATGTTTCACCAGTCCAACAAGCATCAGATGATATTGTATTGCCATTTTAATTTTCACCTCTGATTATTAGTGAGTTTGAGCAATGTCAATGTGCCTATTAACTTTTAAAGAAATTATCTCTGTAAGCCCAACAGTGGGCATTTCCTGGCATATAATGGATCCTTAGTGTATGATTGAAAGAAAGACAGTATAGCACACAAAATTCCCAAATTAGTCTCAGGCTTTGATTTTTGGTTCTTGTTGGTTATCTCAAAATCTGAACAATAAGTAAATATTGGAATTAAATTTTTGAAGTAATTAACTATATTAATCAGTTGTCCTGATTTTACAGTAGAAGACTGTCAATAAGTTTGGCATAGAGAAATTAAACTTAAAAAAATTTATAAAAATAGCATTTTTTAAAAGTTACCATATGATGTATGGAGTGACTATGAGTTATATTTTCCCATTTTGTAGATGAGCAAGTGAGTTCAGGAGAGATTTAAATACCCTATGAAAAGCATGCAGAATTCTGGTAGCACTATAAGGATAAAGAAAAAAGATTGGACCATTTAGCTAGGGCTGGCATGAGTTAATTATAATCATTATGTGATTAATAAAACATTTGATATAACACCAATCATGTCATGAAGTTCTATTCTCTGCCTTTGAATAGTAGTAAACTAGGATTATAATTTTATAATGATAGACCAGTTTAAGACAGAAGAGACATGACACATAAGATTCTCAACTTCTCACTATCTGCCTAAAATGTGCATGGACAAAATTGGTGTGTGCTAAAGGCAGTGCCACAGGAACCAAAACTAAAAGAATAAAAAAGAATTAAGAATGTATAAAACCACTCTAACTCTATCCCTTGACTGCCTTGGAATCTCAAATAGCAGAAATGTATGTCCATCAACAATGCAAGTGGAAATGTATGTTCAATTTAAAGCCATGTCCTAAGAATAGGATTTCACATATGTGCTAGCTAAAGAGTAGAGGATTTGTAGAGCTTTTGTTAGGGATTTCCTTCCAGCCTATCTTCACATCCTACCCTTTAAATATGCTTTTTTAAATGTCACAGCAGAGCACCTAGAAAACCTATTTTTCCAAGTTGTGACTTCTCTCTTTCCTACATACTTTTATTCTTCTAGTCATCCAAATAACTATCTTACTAGTAGCAGTCTGTGAGTCTGTCTGTGCATTCATGCATCCATCTAATCAGCCGTCTACCTACTTATCCATATGTTTTAAGCAATAAAAATTTCATTTTGTAGCCTCTTTTACTAGTGCACTTACCCAGAACAGAAAGTCTTCCACTCAGAAGACCAGTTCTTGGAGTCTCCAGATAAAGTTCATATATGATATAAGGTATAGTCACATCTTCAGTATACAAACATTTACTATAATACAGCCATGCCTTTTAAAATCAAATACACGTGATTTTATAAAACCAAATGTAAGCCTCCAGGATGTGAGAGAACAACTCGCATTGCAAAGTATCCTTGAACCCAGGAGGTGGAGCTTGCAGTGAGCCAAGATCACGCCACTGCACTCCAGCCTGGGTGACAGAGTGAGACTCCATCTCAAAAAAAAAAAAAAATTAATTAAAATAAAATAAAGGTGTTTAATTAGATACTTAGTGGTAAATGTGGTACTAGTGTTAGTGGTAAATATGGTAATTAGCATAGAGAGGTTAAATGATTACAGTAAGCTAAAGGCCAAATTGTTGCTAATGTGAGTTGTTTCATATATGTTGATAAATGCCTTGGGATAGTCATTTGCATATAAAATAACAACAGAATAAATTTAGACCTATAGTAATTAGTCAGGGTTCTCTGGAGAAACAGAACCAACAAGATTATATCTATATATCCTATATATAGTATATATTTATAATATATACTATATATAATATATATACATAGATATATATACACACATATATACACGCACACATATATACACACACACACATATATACACACACACATGTATACACACACACACACCCCTTAATATGTAAAATAAGGAATTAGCTCATGTGATGATGAAGGCTGACAAGTCCCAAGATCTGCAGTTGGTAGGCTGGAGACCCAGGAGAGCCCATGGTGTAAGTTCTAGTCTCAAAGCCAGCAGGCCTGAAGGCTTGAGACTCAACAAGGGCTGATATTTCAGTCTGAGTTTGAAGGCCAGAAATGACCAGTTCCAGCTCAAGCTGTTCTCTTCTGGTCTTGGATTGATTGCATGAGGAAAGGCAGTCTGCTTTACTCAGTCTACCAATTCAAACATTAATCTCATCCAAAAACACCCTCATGGATACATCCAGAATCATGTTTAACCAAATATCTGAGCACCCCATGGCCCAGGAGAGATGACACATAAAAGTAAGCATCACAGAAAGGTTTTCTAACTGGGAGATGAACACTTCAAGAATAATTAATTTGAATAAATTTTTATAGAAACATTTCAAATTATAAACAAAAAAGAATTAAATATAACCTATAATTCTGTCACCATTAGATAACTCTTGATTTTAATTTGGTACATATCTTTCTAAACATTGCTTATTGAAATTAAGTGCTCTGTATCCCATTGATTTATGCTGATACATATTTGGATTTGCCCAACTTTGCTAAATTACACACATGGGATCAACTGAGAAAATCAGTTACATCATCATCACAAGCACAGACTGAAAAATCATTAATTTGTCTTGCTATTCACAAAAGGGGAGAAAAGAAAAAAAGAAAGAAAATACTATGATATGTTTGAATAGAGTTTGCTTAATCATCAAAATTATTTCTCTATTTGTCACAGAAAATGCTGTAGACTTTGTTTCTTTAGGGGGAAACAGTTAATGTCACTTCTTAATAGGGCTTTTGTTAACCTGAACAGCTGTTGGTGTGTTTGTACCTAAAGGCCTTAGGAGGTCAAAACTAAGTAGTCCTCAATCATCAGAGTTATGACCAAGCAATGACCATGAGAGGTCACATGTGGGAAGAGACTGACTATAAACTGAGCGTGTATTGCCCTACTCTCCTTAAATGCCATTGTCTGGATCTCAAGTTTAAGATTCCTAGAAAGTTTTGCAATGTACAATAAAAGTAGATTGTTGCCTTCCACATTTTTTTCACTTACCCCTGAATTTGTTGAGAATTTCTGAATTATTTGACTCAAGTCTAGTTTACTTTCTGCTATTATTTTGAAATATTAGTTTGACTTGTGTTCTCTCTGAAAGCATTTGTAGAGCACTTCATAGCTGATACTGGAACATATTCATAACATTGTGGGTCCTGCTCTGAAGGATTCAGTTAGAAAGGACAAATGCCACTTTTTTTTGTTTTGTTTTTTGTTTTTTGTTTTTCTTACTTTGAATCTCTTATTCTGATGGCTCATGGTTCTATAGGGTAATAACCTCTCATATGCTTGCAATGATTAATGATCAAACCAGCTCAGTTATTCAACCCAGCATTTAAGTATCCTTAGTTATTTTTAACAAACTTATCGGAACCAAGCCTTTGCTAGTATATTATATAAATGAAGAAAAGCAGTAATTTAGATCAGTAAAGACAAGTGTGTTTTATCTGTGTTGCCAGCTCCAGCCAATTGATGGGTAGTGTCTGGAGGATTCTCATGCTGCTTCTGGGCTCTGTGGGAAAGACCACTAAGATTATCAGCTATGAGTGGTAGAGTTTTACATGTGTAGGAGTTAGCCAGTTGAAGTGAATAAGTGAGGGAGAGCTTTTTAGGCAGAGGAGAAAGCATGGGAGAGGATGGTACATAAAGGAAAGAGGGTAGAATGCAAGCAATTCAGGGCTTCTGGAGCCACAAATTTCAGAATATAAAACTGTGAAAGATGAGACTAAGGGCCAGGCAGATAGTCTATGTTTAGTGGAGCAGCTTGACCTTCATGCATTTTATAGTCACTAGAAGATTTTAAGCAGGGAAGTGATGGGTTTGCTTAGCAGTGTTTAAAATGGTTGTCATGGTAAGGGCTTTGAGGAATACAAGACCAGAGGTAGGCTGACCTTTTAGAATATTATTGCAGTATTCCAAAGATGAATAATCTTGGCCTGCATAAGGGCATTGCCAGTAGAGACAGAAGAGACAAAGTAAACTTCTTGATGGCCAGGAAAGGAAGATAAAGGAAGAAGAAACTTTGAGTGATGATGGATAGCAAACAGCATGGGTGAATGTTTCAAGAAAAGATAATACTTAAAACTAAATGTTAAATGGTTAAACAAGACTATAATATGACAGATCTGAACTATTGACCCCCCCCTTTCCTTTTTATAGACAAGAGGATTATATAAATCTTTTGATTGGCAAGGCATGATTACTGACGCCTGTAATCTCAGCACTTTGGGAGGCCAACGTAGGCAGATCACCGGAGGTCAAGAGTTCGAGACCAGCCTGGCCATTATGGTGAAACCCCGTCTCTACTAAAAATATGAAAATTAGCCTGGCATGGTGGTACGTGTCTGTAATCCCAGCTACTTGGGAGGCTGAGGCAGGAGAATCACTTGAACCTGGGAGGCAAAGGTTGTAGTGAGATGAGATTGCACCACTGTACTCTAGCCTGGGCAACAGGGCAAGGCTGTCTCAAAAAAATAAAGATAAATATTTTTGTCCTTGATGTTTTATTTTAAAGAAAGGTTTTTTAAAGAGAAGTTTAGGGTTTGCAGATAAATTGACAGCAAGGTACAGAGATTTCCCATACAACCCCTGCTCTCAAGCATGGATAGTATCTCCATTATATATATATTCCCTCCCAGAATTACAGTCTGCTACAATTGATAAACATTCATTGACACATAATTACTGGAAGCTCATAGTTTACTTTAGGGTTTACTTTTGGTGTTGTATTCCATGGGTTTAAACAAATGTATAATGGCATGTATCCACCATTACAGTATTATACAGAGTAGTTTTACTGCCCCCAAAATCATCTATGCTCCATCCCTTCACCTCCACCCCTTAGCCCCTGGCAACCACTGATCTTTTCACTGTTTCCATGATGTTGTCTTTTCCACAGTGTCATCTAGTTGAAATCATACAGCATGTAAGCTTTTCAGATTGGCTTCCTCCAGTTAATAATATGCATTTAAGTTTCTTCCATGTCTTTTCATGACTTAGTAACTCATTTCTTCCTTGCGCTGAATGATATTCTATTTTTTGCATGTACCACAGATTTTTTGTTTGTTTGTTCTTTTACTTATCAGTTTATATACTGAATGACACATCTTGGTTACTTCCAAGCTTTGGCAATTATGAATACAGCTAATAAACATCTATGTGCAGATTTTTGTGTGACTAAAAGTTTTCAACTCCTTTGGGTAGAAACCAAGGAGCTTGATTACTGAATCCTATGGTAAGATTATGCTTAATTTTTTAAGAAACTGCCAAATTGTATTCCAAAGTGGCCCCAGATTTACCTTTCCCACCAGCAGTGAATGAGAGTTCCTGTTGCTCCACATCTTCCCCAGCATTTGTTGTCATTAGTGCTCTGGATTTTGGCCCTTCCAGGTGTGTAATGGTATTTCGTTAATGTATTAATTTGCATTTCATTGATGGCATATGATACGAAATATCTTTTTATATATTTATTTGTCATCTATATATCTTCTTTGGTGAGGTGTTTAGGTCTTTGACCCAATTGTTAATTGTGCTGGTTGTTTTCTTATTGTTGAGATTTAAGAGTTCTTTGTATACTTTGGATAATAGTCCTTTTTCAGATGTGCTCTTTTCAATTATTTTCTTTCATGCTTGTCATCTCAGTCTCTTGACATTTTCTTTTGTAGAGCAGAAGTTTTTAATTTTAATAAAGTTCAACTTATTAATTACTTATTTCATAGATGATGCCTTTGGTTTCTATCTAAAAAGTCATCGCCATACCCAAGGTCATCTAGGTTTTCCTCCATGTTATATTTTAGAAATTTTGCAGTTTTATGTTTTACACATAGTTCTATGATTCATTTTGAGTTAATTTTTGTGAAGGATGTAAGGTCCGTTTCTAGATTCATTTTTTTGCAGGTGGGTATCCAGTTGTTGCAGCACCATTTGTTGAAAAGACTATCTTTGCTCCATTGTATTGCCTTTGCTCCTTTGTCAAAGATCAGTTGACTATATTTATGTGGGTCTATTTCTGGTCCCTCTATTCTGTTCCACTGATCTATTTGTCTGTTCTTTTGCCAGTGCCAGGCTGTTTTGATTAATATGGCTTTATAGTAAGTCTTGAAGTCAGGTAGTGTCAGTTCTCCAACTTTGTTCTTCTCTTTCAATATTATGTTGGAGATTATGGGTATAAATTAGTTTTTAAAAATACATATCTCCTATTTCTGAGGGATAGTGAAAAGCAAATCATATAGAATACAATGTCAAAGAATATTTTATTTTGTGATTTTATATCTTATGGATATGTATATATACACACATATATTTATACGTACATACATATGTATATATTCTGAGGGAAAAACTCAAACTTTTTCCTCTGCTCTCTCACCACAACAATCAACACTGAAGACTTCTGTGACCAAATGCATGAGTTTTTTTTTCTCCCAACACCAAGCAGCAGATACTATTAGGTGTTTTCCAATTCAATTCAATTCTAATGCTGTCTTCCTGAAAATAATGTCAGATCCCACAGGTTGAGGGCCCAGTTCCACAAAGGCTGTCCCCTTTTCAGACACCAGTTGCAAGTTTGGGCCTCCAGAACTCCTAGCAGCCAGCTTCGAGTTGAGGTTTCCACAACTCCTCTTTGGGTTTGATTAGTTTACTAAAGTGGCTCACGGAACTCAGGAAAACTGGCTTACATTTGCTGGTTTATTATATAGGATGTTACAAAGGCTACAGATGAAGAGATGCATAGGATAAGGTATGAGAGAAGGTACACAGAGCTTTCATGCTCTGCCTGGATATGCCACCCTTCAGGAGCCTAGACATGTTCATTATCTGGAAGCTCTTCAAATCCTGTTCTCTTGGGCCTTTTATGAAAACTTCATTGGATAGGCATGACTGAAGCATGGACAACCATGTAGTAATGTGATTGGACCAAAAGGTTGTAATCTAATGCTGATAGACTGAGTGGGGAAACCCAGTGAGGCCTATCTGTTCAGATTCTTCTTGACCTCTCTGTACAGCATTAATTCCTCTAGAATATGGGACAGGACCTCCTCTGAAATGAGGTCTTATGATCCTCAATCAGAAAGGTGGAAAAATGTTTTAGTCCTGTCTTGTGTAGGTGAAAGGTTCTCTGAGGTCTGCTCCTGAGGCCAAAAGCACCATAACATTATAATAAAAGACTATTAGTAAGAGCTATGGGAATCATAAGCCAGGAGCCATAGATAAAAACTAATATATATAGATATAAAATAATATCACACATACTGATATATGCATATACATGCATTTCTATAAAGACACATATGTATGTAAATAGAAGTAGATATTTATATAGCTAGCTATAGATACAGATGATTGTATTATTTCTTACATATATATCACAGTAAGAAATACTAATACCTATTATAAAAATAACATAGGGCGGGGCCAAGATGGCCAACTAGAAACAGCAGCGTTTGGAGGCTCCCATCGAAAAAAACCATAATAAGCTTGTGAATACTTCACCAGCAACCGAGGCATCCAGATTCTCTCATCAGAACGGACTAGGAAGCTGGCGTGAACCACGAAGAGAAAGAAGAACAGTGTGGTGTGGCGGCCCACACGAGAGCCCCATGGGATGGGGGAGTCCCCTCCCACCAGCCAAGAGAGGCAATGGGTGAGCGTGCTTTTTCCACAGAACTGTGCAACCCACAGATTGAAAGATCCCACTCGTGAACCCACACCACCAGGGACTAGCGTCCCAACCCAAGAATGCACAGACTCTTAGTCTCTCAGTTGGAAGGAATCTGCCTAAGCCTACCGAACTCCTGGGGGGAGGAGTGACCAGCACTGGCTGTGGCTGCCTGCTGTCAAAGCTATTTGAGCTCCCTGGGGGAGGAGCAGCAGACAGCACTGGGATTCCCATCTACCTAACACAAAGCTCCCTGGGCAGGGGAAGGGCGGCATCCATCTCTATAGCCCCAGGCTGTGCTTTTCCCCTGCTGGAGAAAGGGAGGCTGGACAGCTTGGTCCCAAGACTTGTCCCTCCCAGTCCAACACACTGGCTGTGGCAATCTGTAGCCAGAGTGCCTCTTCAGGCCTGACCCATCCTTCCTCACTGGGTGAGTCTTTCCCACCTGAACTCCAGTAACGCCAGCCAGAGGCTCAGGGACAGAACCTGGATCTCCCTGAGCCTGAGTTCCCTTTGGGGAGGGATGGCTGCAGTCTCTGTGGACCAGCAGACTTAGCCTTTCCTCTTGGTAGTTCTGAGGAATCCAGGCAGCCCAGACAAGTGGGTTTCCCCCAAGTGAGGCACTGTGTTCAACAGGTCCTGTTCCCCATGCCACCCAACTGGGTGAGACTCTTCAATAGAGGTTGTCAGACACCCTATACAGGAGTGTTCCTACTGGCATCAGGCTGGTGCCCCTCAAGGTCAGAAGTCCCAGAAGAAGAAGCAGGCACTCAACTTTGCTGTTCTCCAGCCTCTTTGAGTAACATCTCCGGGCACAAGAGCGAATCAGATAAATAGGTCCTGAAGTGAACCCCAGCAAATGGCAGCAGCCCTACAGAAGAGGGACCTAAACATTGAAAGAAAAACAAACAAGCAGAAAGCAACAACAGCGTCAAAAACAACAACAACAAGTCTCCACAAAAACCCCGTCGAAGGGTTAGCAGCCTCAAAGACCAAAACTAGACAAACTCAAGAAGTTGAGAAAATATCAATGGAACAATGCTAAAAACCCAAAAGGTCAGACTGTATTTACTCCTCCAAATGATTTCAATGTTTCTCCATCAAGGTCACAGAACTGGAGGGAGGATCAGATGGACAAATTGTCAGAAGTAGGTTTCAAAAGATGGGTAATAAAAAACTACACAGATCTAAAGGAACATGTTCTAACCCAATGCAAAGAAGCTAAGAACCTTGATAAAATGTTAGAGGAATTGCTAACTAGAATAACCAGTTTAGAGAGGAGCATAAACAATGTGAGGGAGCTGAAAAACACAGCCCAAGAACTTCCTGAAGCATACACATGTATCAATCGCTGAATCAACCAAGTGGAAGAAAGGATGCCAGAGTCTGAAGACCACCTTCCTGGAATAAGGCATGGAGATAAGATTAGAGAAAAAAGAATGAAAAGGAATGAACAAAGCTTCCAAGAAATATGGGACTTCATAAGAAGACCAAACCTACAATTGATTGGAGTACAAGAAGCAGATGGAGAGAATGGAAACAAGCTGGAAAACACACTTCAGGATATTATCCAGGAGAATTTCCTCAACCTAGCAAGACTGCCAACATGCAAATTCAGGAAATACAGGCAACATCATTAAGATACTCCACAAGAAAATCATAATAAGATATTCCCCAAGACACATAATCATCAGATTGAAGATTAAAATGAAGGAAAATTGTTAAGGGCAGCCAGAGAGAAAGGCCAGGTCACCTACAAAGGGAAACCCATCAGACTAACAGCAGACCTCTCAGCAGAAACTCTACATGTCAGAAAAGATTGGGGGCCAATATTCAACATTCTTAGAGAAAAAAAAAATTCAACCTAGAATTTCATATCCAGCCAAACTCACTTCATAAGTGAAGGAGAAATAAAATCCTTTCCAGACAAGCAAATGTTGAGGAATTTCGTTGTCACCAGGCCTGCCCTGCAAGAGCTCCTGAAGGAAGCACTAAACATGGAAAGAAAAAGCCAGTAGCAGCCACTGCAAAAACACATCAAAATATAAAGACCAATGACACTATGAAGAAACTACAACAACGAGTGTGCAAAATAACCAAACAGCAGCATGATGATAGGGTCAAATTCACACATTATGATACTAACCTTAAATGTAAATGAGCTAAATGTCCCAATTAAAAGACACAGACTGGCAAATTGGATAAAGAGTCAAGACCCATCAGTGTGCTGTATTCAGGAGACCCATCTCATGTGCAAAGATACACGTAGGCTCAAAATAAAGGGATGGAGGAAAATTGACCAAGCAAATGGAAAGCAAAATATAAGCAGGGGTTGCAATCCTAGTCTCTGACAAAACAGACTTTAAACCAACAAAGATAAAAAAAGAAAAGGGCATTACATAATGGCAAATGGAACAATTCAACAAGAAGAGCTAACTATTCTAAATATATATGCACCCAATACAAGAGCACCCAGATTCATAAAACAAGTTTTTAGAGACCTACAAAGAGAGCTATACTCCCATACAATAATAGTGGAAGACTTTAACACCCCACTGTCAGTGGGTGTTATCAGTAGATCAATGAGACAGAAAATCAATAAGGATATTCAGGACCTGAACTCAGCTCTGGATCAAGTGGACCTAGTAGACATCTGCAAAATCAACAGAATATACATTCTTTGCAATGCCACTTGGCACTTATTCTAAAATCGACCACATAATTGGAAATAAAACACTCCTTAGCAAATGCAAAATAACGGGAATCATAACAGCCTCTCAGACCACAGTGCAATCAAATTAGAACTCAGGATTAAGAAACTCACTCAAAACCACACATGGAAATGAAACAACCTGCTCCTGAATAACTCCTGGGTAAATAATGAAATTAAAGCAGAAATCAAGAAGTTCTTTGAAACCAACAAGAACAAAGAGACAACATACCAGAATCTCTGGGATACAACTAAAGCAGTGTTAAGAGGGAAATTTATAGCACTAAATGGCCCTATGAGAAAGCTTGAAGATCTCAAGTTGGCACCCTAACATCACAATTAAAAGAGTTACAGAGGCAAGAACAAACTAATCCAAAAGCTGGAAGAAGACTAGAAATAACTAAGATCAGAGAAGAATTACAGGAGATAGAGACCCAAAAAAACCTCAAAAAAAAAAAAAAATCAATGAGTTCAGGAGCTGGTTTTTTGAAAAAATTAACAAAATAGACAGACTGCTAGCTAGACTAATAAAGAAGAAAAGAGAGAAGAATCAAATAGACACAATAAAAAATGATAAAGGGGATATCCCTACTGACCCTACAGAAATACAAACTACCATCAGAGAATACTATAAACACCTCTACATAATAAACTAGAAACTCTAGAAGAAATGGTTAAATTCCTGGGCACTTCCCTCCCCAATTAAGACTAGACCAAGAAGAAGTGGAATCCCTGAATAGACCAATAACAAGTTCTGAAATTGAGGCAGTAATTAATAGCCTACCAACCAAAGAAAGTCCAGGACCAGATGGATTCACAGCTGAGTCCTACCAGAAATACAAAGTACCATTTCTGGTACCATTTCTTCAGATACTATTACAAGTGATTGAAAAGGAGGGATGCCTCCCTAACTCATTTTTATGAAGCCAGCATCATCCTGATAACAAAATCAGGAAGAGACACAACAAAAAAAGGACACTTGAGGTCAGTATCTCTGATGAGTATCGATGGGAAAATCCTCAATAAAATACTGGCAAACCGAATTCAGCAGCACATCAAAAAACTTATCCACCAGGATCAAGTCAGCTTCATCCCTGGGATGCAAGGCTGGTTCAACATACACAAATCAAAAAACATAATCTATCACATAAGCAGAATGACAGACAAAAACCACATGATTATCTCAATAGATGCAGAAAGGGCCTTTGATAAAATTAAACCTCTTTTCTTGTTAAAAACTCTCAATAAACTAGGTATTAATGGAACATATCTCAAAATAATAAAAACTATTTATGACAAACTTACCCAACCAATATCATATTGTTTGGGCAAAAGCTGGAAGCATTCCTGTTGAAAACTAGTACAAGACAAGGATGTCCTCTCTCACCACTCCTATTTAACATAGTATTGGAAGTTGTTGCCAGGGCAATCAGGCAATAGAAAGAAATAAAAGGTATTCAAATAGGAAGAGAGGAAGTCATATTGTCTCTGTGTGCAGACAACATGATTGTATACTTAGAAAACTCCATCATCTCAGCCTAAAAACTTCTGAAACTGACAAGCAGCTTCAGCAAAGTCTCAGGATACAAAATCAATGTGCAAAAATCACAAGCATTCCTTTACGCCAACAATAGACAAACACAGAGCCAAATCATGAATAAACTCCCAATCACAATTGCTACAAAGAGAATAAAATACCTAGGAATACAGCTAAAAGTGATGTGAAGAACCTCTTCAAGGAGAACTACAAAGCATTGTTCAAGGATGTAAGAGAGGATACAATCGAATGGAAAAACATTCCATCCTCCTGGATAAGAAGAATCAATTTTATGAAAATGGCCATACTGCCCAAATTGATTTATAAATTCAATGCTATTCCCATCAAAATACCATTAACATTCTTCACAGAATTAGAAAAAGCTATTTTAAGTTTCATATCTAATTAAAGAAGATCACATATAGCCAGGACAATCCTAAGCAAAAGGAACAAAGCTGGAGGCATCATGCTACCTGACTTCAAACTATACTACAAGTCTACAGTAACCAAAACAGCATGGTACTGGTACCAAAACAGACACAGAGACTGATGAAACAGAACAGAGACCTCAGAAATAACACCACACATCTACAACCATCTGATCTTCAACAAACCTGACAAAAACAAGCAACAGGGAAAGGATCTCCCATCCAGTAAATGGTGCTGGGAAACCTGGCTAGCCATATGCAGAAAACTGAAACTGGACTCCTTCCTTACACCTTACACCAAAACTAACTCAAGATGGATTAAAGACTTAAATGTAAAACCCAAAACCATAAAAACCTAGAAGAAAACCTAGGCAATACCATTCAGGACATAGGCATGGACAAAGACTTCATGACAAAAATGCCAAAAGCAATTGCAACAAAAGCCCAAATTTACAAATGGGATATAATTAAACTAAAAAGCCTCTGCACAGCAAGAGAAACTATCATCAGAGTGAACAGGCAACCTACAGAATGGAATAAAATTTCTGCACTCTACCCGTCTGACGAAGGTCTAATATCCAGAATTAACAAGGAACTTAAATGAATTTATAAGAAAAAAACAAACCACCCCATCAAAAAGGGGGCAAAGGATATGAACAGACACTTCTCAAAAGAAGACATTTATGCAGCCAACAAACATATGAACAAGTTAGGACCAAAAAACAAAAGCAGATGAACACTAAAACAACAGGTATAAAATGGAAATGTACCTGACAAACAAGTATGGTCACCCTACTTATGAGGTCAGAAATAGATTTTATGTTCTAATTGACTCTTAAAGAAATAGTTGCATTTTCGCCTCTTCTTAAACTTAATTTATTTTTGCTAGGAATCCAGCACACATGGGCTTACACTCTAGAGATTGTTATGCAAACCGATGGTTTCCGTATGTCAATTGTGATTCTAACATTGTGTCCTCTATCAGTGCCCCAGGAAGGGGGACTGCCTGGTTGTGAACATGTCCCAGATTGTGCTAGATATATATATTTTGCCAACCAGGCCAACCTAAAATGTCTAGGTCCATCTTTGGAGGAGAGCTCATCAAGCCCTAAGGGAATATAATTGCATTTCAGTTATCTTTTTCAAAATGTCAAATTTGAGATCCTCAAATTTTTCATTTAAAATGTGTGGCTAGGTTAATATGAGGCAAGAACAGAAAATTTTGGTCTCTAGTCTTTTGGGGGCAAGCTAGAATCTATTTCCCATTAGCCCACAGCTATTCTTATCAGGCTTTTGTCTTAGTTATCTTTTTTTCCCTTCAAAATGGTTGCTGAACAGAAGAATAAAAGGCTTTTCATGTCTTTTTAGTATTTATTATCTTTCTACTTCTTATATGAAGTAGTTAGAAGAACAAACATTGTAGATTTAGACAAATGTGACTTAAACTTCAGGTATATCAATATCCCTTGAATGTCAACATACTCAAATCACCTAATCCAGTTGGGAGTATTAATAATATCATGGAACTTGCTGTCAGGATTAAGGAGATGTTCCAGGTAAAGAGCCTAGCACAGTGTTTGGCAATTAGTAGGTGGCCAATAATAAACGGCAGCTATAGTTATCAATGAAGAAATACATGATTTTAACTAGGTAGGGCTGGCTGTGAAGAAAATGGTCACATAAGTGACTTCATACTCTATTTCAGCTTCCTTCCCACTCTCCCTCCTTCCCTCCACACACACCATGTATGCCATCTCCTATTGCCAGTACTTGGGACTCTCATATGCTCTTAGACCACTGTCTTTTCCTAGTCTAGCATCTTCTGTTCCTGGTTTATCTTCCTCATCTCTTTCCTTCCAGACCTCCCAGTCTTATGACCTCTGCTTTTGCTTCCTGCCATGTGTAACCTTGGAAAGGTTCTGTTAATGTCATTTACGCCAAATGTTAAAGACTAACATCATTTGCCTATGCTAATCTTGCCAGGAGGTATTTCCATTTTAATGAAGGTCAACATCATAACCTAATTGAATTAAAGTGCAAAACATAAGTTGGACGCATCAGCAATAGGGAGAGAAGAGATATTTTCAAGAGATGGACTCAAGATAACAATAAAAATAATGAACAGCTAACACTTATTCAGTGCCAACTTTATTTTGCACTGTGCATTATATGCATTACTTCATTTAACCCTCACAACTAATAAATTAGGTACTATTATTATTTTTATTTTTCTAATTAAAAAAAATGAAGCTTGGAGAGGTTAAGCAAATTGTCCAAAGTCGTATACGCCGAGTAAGTGAAGAAGACAGGTTTAAAACTCAAGTCCATCTGATTATTGTCATCTCTCTTACACTGTCCCTTACAGGCTGAATTTTCACCAGGGCAGGTATCTACTGACCCTTCTTATAATCATTCTGCAGAGCCTAGTGCAGTGCCTGAAACATGGTGTAATATGAATAATATATATGAATAATATAATTATTATATTATATTCATATAATAACATGAATAATATAAGTATGAATAAATATCTGCCTTGCTCACAGTCACCTCACCATACCTTTCTGGAATCACCTCTTGCTTGGAGGCCCTGCCTTGCTCCATATTCTAAGAAATCCAGACTGCTGGTAGTTCCAAATATACTCTTCTATTTTCTGTGTGTGTGTCTGTCATCTTGTCCCCTGTATCTGCAATCCCTCACTTCCCCACAGTTTCTGGGCTAACTGCCATTTACCCTGAGAGTGACAGAGTTCACAAGTGATCTTCCCCCATAAAGCACCATCACCCTGGCCTCATCTCTCGTCCTCTCCCCACATGTTCTCTTCCCCTTTCCTACCTTGATTCAACTGAGCCAGGGCTATTTCTGTGTCTGTGTCACAGGTAATAGTGTTTATGAGGGCAGATATCTGACATGTTTTTCTTCTTTATTTTACCTGACTTATTTGTACCCTTTTTTAATCTGACTTTTTTTTCTTGTACTCTTCTGGCCTAGCCTACTCTATCAATTCTGAGGTGCATTTTTTTCATATTTTAATACCTCTGATATTGTTATGCTGTCCAGTTGATAAAATCTTAAAATTATAATTGACAGTGGCTTTTCTTCTAACTTGGTGAAATAAAAATAAGGGTTAATTTCCTTCTACAATCAACAGCATCTTTGATTTGATGAAATGTAGTGATAGATGTTAAAGATCATATGAACAAATGAATGGCACTCACAGCCCTCCTTGAGTCACATTACTATGCCTACTTAGAACCTAGCTGTTCAGCATCACAGGCCTCATGGCAGGGCAGCAGTTGAACATTATTCTTTATTAATGCTAGGCTTTCCTAGTCAAGGTAGGGCAAATAATAAATCAACTAAAATTGTTTTTAATCATTTCTTGCTGGAATGATGTGACCTGTCTCATATGTTTATCTTCCAGGTGAAACTGATCTTCAAATTGTCTCCAGAGTTCAGGCACAATACCCAGGAGTTTGTATCAACAATGAAGTTGTTGAGCCAAGTGCTGAACAAATTGCCAAATACAAAGGTACCTGTAACTCCTGGTCCTCTACCCCAGATCCTATCCCAAAAGACTTAACTCAAATTGTTCCCCTGAATGATTAATAATATAGTTACTGTGATATACTTTTCACAAGCTTAGTGGGAGAAGAACGGAATTAGTTCTTGGCAGGCATGACTAAACATCTCAAAATGTGAACTGTGAATAATAAACTCCCTTTTCTATTGATGCTTAATCCATTCCCCAGTTGTCATCAATGATTACCTTTTGATGTTTATGCTTAGATAGGGATTCATTCATTGATCCAGAATTATTTAAACCAATCTTAAAGAGCTTATTTTTAGTGGGTTACAGTAAAAGTTCACAAACTTTTCCTGGCAAAGACCAAATAGTTAATATTTTAGACTCAGAAGGTCAGTCCAGTCTCTGTCACAACTAATCAACCTGCCATGTGCCACAAAGGCAGCCAAAGAAAGGTAAACTAACGAGCATGGCTGTGTTTGAATAAAACTTTATTTGTAAACACTAAAATTTGAATTTCATATCATTTTCACATATGAAATAGCATCCTTCTTTTGTTTTTTTAAATCATTCAAAAATATAATGATGTGAAACATGAGTGGCAGTGACACAAAGTCAGGAAGTAGAACAATATAAGTTTTTAGCTTGCAGTTCATACAAAAATAAGTAGCAGGCTAGATATAGTCCCTGGACAGTGGTTTGCCTACTCCTGAATTATACAAACATATCATCTGTTTCCAATTCACTTTCCATTGATAAAATTCACCAGTTGATTCTTCATTAATACTAAGACAATATTACCTATGTCTGCCCAGGGTTCTTGTAATTATTTCTTACTGACTCTTTCTTTCACCTCTAATTTCATTAAATACTAGAAAACAAGCAGTATGAACTCTCTGGTCTCCCAGACATAAGAAAGAAAAATGTTCTTTCTGTTTGTGTATAACATTGATTGCATTAAAATTCTAAATGGAAATGGGTTCCACATTTGCAATTAAAATTGATGGTGTGTCACCTCTTCTCTGTATTTTAGAGCTTGTAGCCAAGACATCAAACCTTGAGAATGTAAAGTTTGCTTGGCATAATGAGACATCATCTGAATATCAAAGAAGAATGTTGGAGAAAAAGGAGGTTCAAAAGTGGGACTTTATTCATATGATTCAGGTAAGAATATGTATTATAAAAAGAAGACTTTTCAGATATATATATATATATATATATATATATATATATATATATATAATGAATACCTACTATTCTAACTTTTAAAAGGAAAATGAAAATCTTCTGATTTCTAATTTTACAAGTGACCATGATCTGCCTAAATAAAGGATAAAGATGTTTATAATACTAAGATTCTCTTTAACATTCAAAAAACCAGTTTTCTCTATCAAAATACCTCTACAGTTATCCATTGTTAAAAATGTTGGCTTAATTCTTATTTCTTTTTTTGAGATGGGAGTCTCGCTGTGTCACCCAGGCTGGAGTGTGGTGGCATGATCTTAGCTCACTGTAGCCTTAACCTCCTGAGCTTAAGCAATCCTGCCACTCCAACTTCCTGGTTAGTTGAGACCACAGGTGTGCACCACCACACCCAACTATTTTTTTTATTTTTTTGTAGAGCTGCGGCCATACTATGTTGCCCGGACTGGTCTTGAAATCCTGGGCTCAGGTGATCTTCCCACCTCAACCTCCAACAGTGTTGGAATTACAGGTGTAAGCCACTGTACCCAGTCTTTAATTTATTTTTATATCATTGAATGTTTATATAGAAATTTGAGAATGATAACATCATAACATATTCTCTAGTGACTCTAAAGGTTTGGGTGGACCAATGTCCCAGAGTGTTTCTGTAGTGGACATATCGTCGAAGGGGCAGATTAAATGATGCCTCAGTTCAATAAATTTGTACTTCTATTATCCAGATCCAACAAACTGACTTACACATGTTATAGAAAAGGAGTGACTATTGAGTAGATTACATGGGGCTGGATTTCCAGAGATAACTAATATTTCTGAATAGCATAAGGGATGTATGGGTTTTGGAAGCTGGTTACCGTCGGGAAATGTACCTATTTTGGCAATACCACTTGATTAACAACAAAACACTATTTTTCTTCCTGGTCTACAATGATAGTCACCCCACAAGAATAAACTTACTACAAGTCAAAGAAAGAAATACTCTGATTTTGTCATATACAGGCAATTCTATGTCTCTGCTTCTTTAGCTGATTAAATCTTTTGCCTGTCAGGTAGTACTTATCACTGTCCAGGATGCCAAGATATTTCTCTACCAGATTTGCTTTTGTTCCCACTTCCTCACATAACTGTTTTATAACTCCCCTCTCTCCTTACTACTCCTGCAATCTCTCCCAGATCATTCGTTCTGAACCGATGACCTCACTTCACAATGTATAGAGAAAATAGAAACTACCAGATAGAAACTCATTTTTCACCCGCTAACTTTGCAAACATAACTGCATTTGTGCACCATCTCCTTCTTCCATCTTATTGCAAAAACCTCCTTTTATCAAAAATCACTCCCTCTGCTTAACCCTGGATCCCATTCTTTTCTCTGTTATAAATGTTGTGATTTCGGGAATCAACTTCTCTTTCCTATTTCTCTTAAAACTTCCATGTTTGTTCCTTCTTTCTTACAGCAATTCTGTTTCCCTCTGCATCTCTATCCTGTTCTTCTCTCTCCATCTCTGTCTATGCCCCATTTTTCTGTGCAGCATCTCTGCCTCTCTATTACTCACTATAGTCCTCACACTCTCGTGATACTTTTACAACCTCACTGTCAATTCAGAAAATTTCACTGTCTTTGAGAAAAATTTAAGGGATGTTCTATGGGCCACCTCTGCATTTCTAGCCAGATCATATTGCAGATTATTAGTCATCATATTGATTTGCTATATTTAGGTACCTGCCTATGGTCCCTGTGGTGGAAAATGTGGACTGTGGCCCCTAAGGCACCATGACTCATGCACAGGTCAGGTCCATTTTATTTCATTCATTCATATGAAAGAGGCATAGCTAAAGTACTTTTCTTTTGTGCAATGAATTCTCTAAGGACAGGCTATATGGAACATTGAATTCTTGTCCAACAAAGATGAAGATGAGATATAAGAAGTGTCTATGGGGGTGGGGTCCAAAGATGCAAGCCATGGGGAACAATTTCCCATTGTCAATACCTAAGTCCAAGCTCTGTGTTGGGTGGAAAGGCCTGTACTTCACTAGAGATTGGTCCATAATTATTAAAAATGGGTGGCCTGACCCCTAAACGCCCTGTGGCCAAGCAGATAACCTCATGCTTTATTTAGTCCAACTTCCTACAGAATCTGTCATCATCAGAGCCTGTCACATTTTCTGTGATTTTAAAAAAGCATCTGTGAGCATATGGAGAAGCTGGTGCAAAGGGCTTAATTGTAAAGCAACGTTCCATGAAATGGGGTCTGTTTTTATGGTGCCAAAACCGTTTTCTCCCAGAAGAACTACAATTCACGAATTATAGAATAGGCATAGGATTCATGTCCCCATGTGGAATGGTGACTAAGTGTCTCCAGCTATAAATGTCTGTGCTATGGAAGCCAGAAAGAGTAAATTTAAAACCATTTGACTCTAGTCGAACAAATACCATACTTTTCCATTTCCCCAAATATTTTCTCACATTATTGTTCTATGTCTTCATGCAACGTATTTTATTTTTAAATTTCTTAAGTGTTTTCTTCGATAAAAATTGACTCAACTAGAAAATCAAACTTTCTAGGAGTATCTAGCCCAAGCAATAAAAACTTCAACATAAAGAAGCATCTCATTTCTCTTTTTCCTCATTTCTAGATGCTGTATTATGTAAAAGACATCCCAACTACCCTGAAATTCTTCCATAGTCTCTTAGGTACCATTACTAAGATTCTCATTATTGTTGTGTAAGGTAAGTTATTTTCATTCAGCCTGAATTTAAAAACAGCAATGGTACATGTATGCATGGATCCCTGTGTTTGAAAGAAGCTTATATATTTTGACTTCATTATGAAATTCTTGCCTTGGTCTCTAATCATCACCAACTAATTTTCACAGCATTAGGGAAGTCATTCACAACAGTTCTCAATTTAGAAGGTATAGTGGAATTAAACATTTGTTTACTTCTTTCTTTTGGTAAAATATGTCTTTCTCTTCTATATAAGAATCCTTTTTATAAAGCTTAGAGTAAATTCAACTGACAAAAGATTTTAAATGAGACTAAAAATTGTAAACATTTATTTTACCTACTTTGTGCCATTTGAATGTTTCTTTTCCCTCTGTGATGTTTATTAATAAATAAAGGTTTAAATATTTCAGATATCATCAAATTTAATTAACTTGCATTCTTAGAGCCATGATCAACACTGCTTGCTATAGGTTTTTTCAAATGCCTATCAAAAACAGTTCATTT
This sequence comes from Rhinopithecus roxellana, assembly GCF_007565055.1. NCBI lineage: Eukaryota > Metazoa > Chordata > Mammalia > Primates > Cercopithecidae > Rhinopithecus > Rhinopithecus roxellana. The sequence goes on from NC_044562.1 coordinate 130,865,845, forward strand.
GTTGTGTTTTGTGTTGGTGTTTTATTTTCTAGGGGGGCATGTGAGCATGACCAGTTGCTGCCAGGGATCTAGTATCACACAGAGAACCCAAGTAAACATGTTTAGATAATGAAACATTGACATTGTTGAGGACAGTATTTATTACTTCTTCCATTCTTAATCTTTATGGATTGTCCACCAGTACTTATGGGTTGATTTTAGATACACAGCAGACTCTGTCTCCCTAAGGTTATACCAGACCCCATACTTGGACACTGTATGTCAAAAAATTGATTTGTTCTTAAATATGAAGAATTGCTTTAAAGATGGCAAACATGGTTATAGCTTGTAATCCTGGGTTTGACCTTATGTGAAAGTTTGGCAATAGAGAGCTCCTGTACACAACCTCTCCCCAAAGGGAACATTTAGATACACTATTTTTATCTCTAATTCATTAAAAATACTCATTCATGTGGGAGAGGTCTCACTTCCCATTTAGAAGGGCTTATGGAAACTGGATTCATCCTACTAACCTCTCTCTGAGCTAATAAAGTGTTATGAACCGCATTTAGAATTGCAAAGTAAACTTAGTTGTCAACATTGTAGGCAGCCTATTCTTGATGATATTCATCAATCATACAGAAAAAGTATTGTATACAGAAATAGCAATTCATTGAGAAGTCATATATTTTTTATCTTAGAATATGTTTCCTCTCAATGGTAGGTCTAATCTCTTATTTATATTTGGTTTATTCCAACATATTTTCAGAAGTTAAGTATCTGAGCACCCAGAAGTTAGCTTTCTATGAGTATATATTACCAATAAGACAAAGCCAGCCTGAAGCTTAGAATGGAGCATGAATAGTCCACATGTAACTGAGAAGTGACTAAGTGCCCTTATGGCTACAGTATTCTGCTGGCTGTATCATGAATGAATTAATTGATGATTATTGGCATCAAGAAGCTTGAAGACCAAAATAAACTCAGTGAAATGTGTTGTATGTTAATACATGGAGCAAGAATACTGAGGCACTTCTAGCTATGTGAATTTGGTCTCTGCATCTCAGTTTATTCAAGGGCTATTTCTGGATAACCATATCTGCATTATATTACATCTTTTCATATATGTGGTTCATGAGTACCATCTGTAAATAAACATTCATCATTTAAAAAATCAAAAGAAAGGGAGTAAAGACTCAAAAATCAGTTAGCTTTTTTTGAAAAGTATTTTGAGTCAAAAATTATTTAATCAATGTATTTGATGATGGAAATGTTTTATTCACTTTCTCAATATGCAATTAACAATTCTTCATTACTGCTTATAGCACAGGAGACAGCTGTTCCAAAAAAGGAAAACATTGCTAATAGACATAAGAATGCAACGAATAACATTTGACAGATTATTAAAGAGATTTTGATGACCTCCTTCCTTACCATACGCACTTCCTAGAAGAGATTTACACAGCTATAGCCATCCATTTTTTCCTAAAAGGAAAACCACTTAGCAAAAGTAGAATAAAGATTTAGATATTTTATTTGGGGTTTTCTGCTTCTCTTTCTCCTAAGGCTAAGAATGTCTTGGCCCTTTTCTTTTTTTTTGCCTCTATTTGTCAGAATGTTAAGTAAATAAATTAATTAAATATAAGTTAATTTTTAAAAAACCCACTTTTCACATTAATGATTACTTTGCAGTGAAAAATAATTCTACCTGAAAAGAGAAATAGAATTGTGAACTATGTTGATCATTGTCATCAATTTAGTATAACTGGAATGTCCCCAGATTCTCCAGTCCTATGGGCATGTCATACTTAACTCTTAAACATCCAGAGTAAATGACAGAGCTCTCATTTCAAGTAACTTGGGTAATCCATCCCCTCATCACCATTCCTTTACTCCTGAGGATTCCTGGGGTCAGACTTAAATGCTCCTGGTGATTGCCATCCACTGCCTGCTCCAAGTTCAACTTTTGATTTCTCCTCTCCAAATCTTGCATGTGCTGCAACTGCCCTTTCTCATCTTGTTTCACATTGCCTGAAACATGGACATAGGCCTACCTCCTTCCTTCTCCAAAACACCATTCTTGCTTTTGACAGATGTTGAGACCTGTGGGGGAGAAAGAGGAACAAAGAACAGAATTCAGCATTAAGGTCCCACCGTGACTCTCTTTCTCACCTTTCTCTTGGTCAGTCTGGACTCCCTTCCATTGAACCTGCTCTCATAACTTCTCTCAGTCTTCCCTCTTAGTTCAGTGCTCTTAGTTCAGTGCTGAGATGCCACCTCCTCACTTTCTATTGCAACCCTCTTTTTTAACTTTTATTTTAAGTTCAGGGGTACATCTGAAGGTTTGTCACATAGGTAAACGTGTCCGGGGGGGGGGGTTGTTAAACAGATTATTTCATCACCCAGGTATTAAACCCACTACCTAGTAGTAATCTTTTCTGCTCCTCTTCCTCCTCCCACCCTCCTTCCTCAAGTAGACCTCAATGTCTGTTGTTTCCTTCTTTGTGTTCATCAGTTCTCATCATTTAGCTCTCACTTATAATTGAGAACATGCAGTATTTGGTTTTCTGTTTCTGCGTTAGTTTTCTAAGGCCAATAGTTTCTGGCTCCATCCATGTCCCCAGAAAAGACATGATCTCATTTTATTTTTTTATGACTGCATAGTGTTCTGTAGTGTATATGTATCACATTTTCTTTAACCAGTCTGTCACTGATGGGTATTTAGGTTGATTCCATGTCTTTGCTATTGTGAATAATCTTGCAATGAATATTATGTGCATGTGTCTTTATGATAGAATGATTAATATTCCTCTGGGTATATACCCAGTAATGGGATTCCAAAGTATACTATAGGGGGTTACAGTAACCAAACAGCATGGTACTGGTACAAAAACAGGCACATAGACCAATGGAACAGAATAGAGAAACCAGAAATAAGGCCACACATCTACGACCATCTGATCTTTGACAAAGCTGACAAAAACAAGCAATGGGGAAAAGACTTCCTATTCAATGAATGGTGCTGGGATAACTGGCTAGCCATATGCAGAAGATTAAGGCTGGACTCCTTCCTTATACTCTATACAAAAATTAACTCACTATGGCTTAAAGACTGCCCAAAACTATAAAAACCCAGAAGACAACCTAGGCAATACCTTCCTGCACATAGGAACAGGCAAAGATTCCATGACAAAGACACCAAAAGCAATAAAAACATTGGCAAATGGCATCTAATTAAACTTAAGAACTTCTGTACAGCAAAAGAAACTGTCAACAGAATAAACAGACAACCTACAGAAAGGGAGAAAATATTTGCAAACTATGCATTTGACAAAGGTCTAATATCCATCATCTATAATGAACTTAAATTTACAAGAGAAAAACAACCCCATTAAAACGTGGGCAAAGGACATGAATAAACAAAAGAAGACAGAGATGTGGCCAACAAACATTTGAAGAAAAGCTCAGCATCACTGATCATTAGCAAAATGAAATCAAAACCACAATGCGATACCATCTCATACCACTCAGAATGACTATGTATTAAAAAAGCAAAAAATAACAGATGCTGATGAGGTTGTGGAGTAAAAGGAACACTTATACATTGTTGGTGAGAGTGTAAAGTGGTTCAACCACTGTGGAAAGCAGGATGGCAATTTCTCAGAGAGTTAAAAGAAGAACTACCAGTTGACCCAGCAACCCTCTTATAGAGTAGTTTAATTCCCTTTTATTCTATTTCTGTCACCTAGATAAACCTGTGCATACATGAACTTGTCTTAACAACAACACATTTCCCTGAGATAAATTATTTTGCTCCCCTCCCTGAGATGAGCCTCATCTCATTCATAAAGCATCAGAGGAAGAGTTCAGTTCATGTCTGTCTCCCTCAGATAAGGTATATGATGAAGGTGACTGTAGTTTTCTATTTTTAAAAAATAGCAATAGTTACTTTGTTATATTAACATAGCCAATACAAATATATTGGTTAGCTTTTGGAAAAATAGATAAAATCTAGTTTCCAACATTGGGAACAAATTTGATCCCAAGAAATCTCTAATCAGATATTTTCGTATCGATGTCAGTGAACAAAATAATTCTTTAAACCCCATTTTCCATTTACTCAACAGACTGAAACATTTCCTAAAGTTGAATATTGACCTAGAACTTGGAATATCTGTACCACATTGGTTTACACTAGGTTCTGTTTTTATCAAGATTCTTTGGGTCACTTTCTCAATGGAATTTGCCTCATAATTACATAAAAGGGAAGATGCTTCTGTGTATGTTCATTTGTTGCAGGGTAATATTGTCCATAGCTGCTCTGCAATGCACAAAACTGAGTACTCATGGTATATAGGGAGGCATATAGGGAGATTCATCTCTGTTCCTAGATCTTTGTAAAGACTTTGGCACAGAGACAATACTCAGTAAACATGTTTTAATTGAACTGAATAATTGTTTATTATTATTTCAGAACTACAATAAGCTCTGAACATACATCCAAGGAAAAAGAGTATATTTCAGCTAAAACTGACTTAATGAAATCAGAGAACACAGAAATTTCTGGATATTTGCAGATGGAGTTTAATAAATAGGAATAAAAGACTCAATAAACACACACACACACACACACACACACACACACACACACACACACACACTCTACAAATGGAAGCAGCCAGACAAAAGCAATGAAGAACAACTAAAACTAATTAGGGAAAGAAAAATAAATTGAAATCAGAATTAAATGACAACATTTACTGGTCAGCTTATTGAAATTTATGTTGCTTGATGGAAATCAACCTTTCCTCTGTTTCTAAATATCTATTACAGAATTACCCCAACTCAAGAGATAGTCATTTAGTGATAACTAGTAGAAGTTCCTGATAATGGAGATGAAAGAAATTTGATCTGGGGATAAAAAAGAAGAGACATAAGAACAAGAGAGTTGGATTTCTTAAAAAAATGTGGAGTGTCCCACACTGAAATTGTATCAAAGAAATGTTTTTTCTGCAAATGTTATAGCCAAACATCAATTGGGAGGGTTGCTATTTAAAAGGCAGCCTGTCTGGTTAAGGGAGATGAGCCAGAAGGAGATCACTGAAGCTTTCTGTCTGTCCTCTCCTTACCTGAGTAAGGAAGGAGGCAAGTCATTGTGTGTTATTTAAATGCAGTGAAAAAAAAATCTGGTTTACATCATGGTGAAAACAAAAGTAACACCATATGTTGTGCCCACCGAGAGCCATTATGATAATGCATCAGTCGGGAGGTGCATAATTGCTCAGCTCAGAAATGGCATCAAGTCACATCACTGACACCAGCACATTTTCTGCAATTAGTGTTTGGTTCTTTTTTCTCTGCCAGGTTAAAAATAATAATAATGATGATAACAGAGCCTCTCTTCAGCCACTGAAATGCTGATTTTCTTGTAATGTCTTGTTTGCCGGCAATCTCTTATTTAGGAAGACAATTCACTGTCTTTGGAATAAAAGATTTTGTAATAAATACTCACAACCCTCATTTATTTTCATTGAATGGAAGTTTTATTCTTTCTACTTCATTCCAATTCCACCTTCTCCTAGAGCATATCCTACAGTTACCTCTCCCTCTTCTGAAATGTAAGTAGAACATCAGTTATCTTAGGCTATTTATTATTTAGCCTATTCTTTGTCTTGGTTCATCTCTTGGGTTGAATTAAATCTGGGAACTTTAGCTTAATCCATGCACGAGAGTCAAGGGTCTTTGAGCATTCTATAATCATATGCAGAACTGTATGGGTATGTATTGTTTGTGTATTTTTCTGGAGAGTCAGTTACTCTCACTAAATCATAAAGGGGACTTGGGAACCAAAAGTAGCTCAAGACATTTAATCCTAGAAGCACAAAGAAGGTATAAGTTGTCTCTTATATTGCTTTTGCCAAATCCAGTTTAACACTTCAGTAATGTTAACTAATGTGTCATGGTTCTAAGGGCCTTTACTTTATTAGCTCAGTGAATCCTTGTAGCAGTCTATGAACGGATTATATTATCACCTCTGTTTTACAGATGATAAAACTGAGACACAGGTTCATAAAGTTGGTAAGAGGGAAAGCCAGGCTTCATACTCAGGCAATTGGGTTTTAGAGACCATGCTCTTTATTACTGCCTGTACTGACTGTGTATGTAATAGGCATGTATTAGAAGGCCCATAAATAGAAACTCATTATTATTTTAGATTTCTGAATAGCAGGTTTGCTTTTTTAGTCTCAAGATTGCAATCAGTGGAAATGCACTAGCAGACTAATTCATGTATTTTATAAGCACTTATTACACATCTTTCATCTGCTTACCATTGTGCAATAATTCACTTAAATTATCTCATGTAATGCTTGTAGTTGCATTCAAGGTAAGTAAGATAATCTGCATTTTACAGATGAGAAATTTAAGTGCTGAGAGGCTCATCTCACAAGCCTCATCTCATTCATAAAGCATCAGAAGAAGAGTTCAGTTCATGTCTGTCTCTCTCAGATAAGGTATTCTGTAGCTTCTCTGCAGGGTTAGAATTTCAGTTAAATACTACAAACATTGCTAAAGGGTCTTCTGAACTTGGGGACAAGATTTATAGAAATCCACCTAGTTATTGTCAGTCCAAGGCAGCATCATTTTTTATATAGGGACGAGAGTAAAAAATCATTTATTTGAGTAAATCATCATTACTGTGCTCTTTTTTTCCATTTTAATTTTTACTGTTAAAGACTCTTGTCTGAATTCCAGACTAACAACTACCTTTCTCATGTCACCACCTGAATATCCACTAGGTATCTCAAATCTATATTCCTGAAACCAGAGGCCTGATGATACAAAACTGCTCGTCCCTCATTCTTCTCCTCTCCAATAATTGCAATTCTGTCTTCTCAGGCTCCCACGCAGAAATCACTGGGGTCATCACTGATTCTTCCCATTTACCCATATCCTACATCCAAACTGTTGGCACACCTTGTTGGATCTAGGAGTATAATACATAAAAACTCCCACCACTTCTTTTCTCCTCCCAGCTCGCTGGTCTATGGGACCTGCCCCCACCTATCCCCAGGTGATTATAGTAGCCTTCTCACTGTTCTCCCCACCTCTGCCCTTATGCTCCAGTACTCTCTTCTCATCTGTGTGGCCAGGGTGACCTTATTAAATGTATATTGAGTCATCCTAATGTGCTGTTCCATACAGAAACCATGTTTTGGTAGTGAAGTTGAAACTGAAATTAATTTAAATGAATGCAACTTAAAATTCGGGTCTTCAGTCACACTTGAAACTCAAGTCCTAAGCCACCTTTCAAGTGCTCCATAGCAACAAGTGGTGAGTGACAATCCTGCTGGACAATGCAGATATAGAACATGTCCATTGGTTCAGAAAGTTCTATCAGACAGCATTATGGTGGTTTCCCATTGGGCCCCAAGTGATCTGGCTCGCTCATCCACTCCCCACCCCTAATCTCTCCAACCTCATCTCCTTCCCTTCTGCCCTCACTCATTCAGCTCCAATTTCACTGGCTTCCCGGCTAGTTCTTTAACGGGCCAAGTATCATCCTGCTTCAGGTCCTTTGCAGCTGCTCATCTGTCTCCTGGAGTCATCTTCCACCTGATATCTTCATGGCTTGCTGTCAGGTCTCTGCTGAAATATCAGATTATTAGAGAGACTCTGTGACTACCCTAGTTAAAACAGCAACCCATCAAAGTATTTAACCCTCTTAGCACTTACTCAGATTACTTTTTCATTTAGCATTTATCACCATATATTTACTTATTTTTCTCTCTCCTCCCGTACTCCTTGAAATACGAGCTGCACAAAGGACAAGATTATTATTTTGTTCTGTTCTAAGCATCTAGTGTGCTTTCTGGCAGACTGCAAATGAAAGAAAGAATAAATGAAAGCATGAATTGTGTTTTATTGCACAGGAAGCAGTGGCTGGGACAAGCTGTGGAAAAAGTACGGATGTGCTTACCCCAGGATGACCTCTGCCTGTATGTCACATCAGATGACCTCACTTAGATGCTGGACAACCTAGGGCTTAAGTATGAGTGCTATGATCTTTTGTCCACCTTGGACATATCTGATTGCTTTACTGATGGTAATGAAACTGCAGAACTGCTTTGGGATTTTTTGACTGAAACGTGCAAATCTCAAAGCAGAGCTTGTGAAAGATCTACAAGAGCCTGAATTTAGTACTAAGAAAGAGGGGAAGTTTCTTTTTAATAATAATCTGAGTTTCATAGTGATTGGGGCATAACTATGAATCACAAAAGTATATTCAAAAATTATATTTTGAACAACTCTGATTGCTCATTGATTTCCATATTAAAATTACAAACACCTACATTAATGTAGATAAAGCACTGCTTGGGTATGAGATGTAGCGAATTCCAAGACATTTTTGGACTTCCATTTGGAATCATATGGGACATTGCTGGTCTTATCCTGTCCCTCCTCCGGGAAGAGAGACCACATGCAGGCTCAACACAACATAAGCTAGAAAAATTAGATGACTGAATTTCTATGGCATATTGATAATAAAATTCATTCCATTTGCTGATTGTCTGAAATTTTCTAGAATAATAATAAAATATATACTATAGATTCTTTATTAGTGAAGTATGCACTTATCAATACTTTGAACTCAAAGCCTGTGTTACTGTTTTGGCCATTTTGTGAAGAAATATTTCTCTTTGTACATTCTTCTATTGTACTTTTTATCTCATTTTTATTAATTTTTAAGAATAAGCACCTTTAGAATACTAAAAATTAATTCTTTATCATATGTTGTCATTTCTTCACATGGTGTTTCTCTTGTAATTTTATCTGTGAATTAATAGATTTTTGTTTGTATTTTTGATATACTGAAGTTTTCTATTATATTCAGCCAAATTTTTTAAAGTCTGGGCTTTGGCACATTTTAAAAGACCTTCTAAAACCAAGGTTTTAGAATACTAACATTTTATTAAAATAATATTATAGTTTTTTTTTTTTTAAATGAAGTCCTTAATATGTTTGAAATTTAGGTAAGTATAACAGTGAGAACAAACTGTTTCCCCTCAAAATAATAGCCAGATATATAAATAAAATTTATTGAAGAACAAAAAACCACAAAACTAAAACCTGTTCTAGCTTAAAATGCACCTTTTACCAGATTTCTAGGAATTGCATAAATGCAAGGTTCTAGAAAACCTTCAATGCATTTTGATACTTTATAGTTTCTTATGTCACTCTTAAGACCTCCTGTAAGACCAAGAGTCATTTGGACTGTAGGATTTCAGGGGGGTTTTGAAAACATATTTGATGCTTTTTATTTTTAATAATAACCCTCTATCATTTTTTACATAAATAGTACATATCTTTAGATAAGTAAATAGCTAATTTAATAATTAATTAATAAATATTTTAAGTATGTAAATAATTAGTACTCCCTGTCAGAAACAAAACAAAAGTAAGGTTTTACTAAACAGCTCATGAGCCCTCATTCTGCCAATGAGGAAGCCTTCAACCCGGTGTGATACTCAGTCTTTCATGTAATAGGCCTTCCATGTAATGCTGATGTATAATCACTCTAAAAACTTAAACGACCTCTCTCAATCACCTAGTTTATCCCCAGGAAATATACTGGCATAGAGAGCCTATTTACACTGATAAGCTACCAAGCTTTGTTGTTCATAATAAGTAAGACGGACTTGTATTGCTCTCTCTTTCTTTTGGACAACTTCATCATTGCTTTCTGAATTATACGTTCCAGCAAATGAAACGACAGTTCTCCAATCAGATTCCTGAGTATGAACACTGAATCATTAATCATCCTGATATGTGCTACTGACAAAGGAAATCTGTGAGGCACATATGATTGATGGGTATGGGGCCATGAAGACCTTGAAGAGCTTCACCAGAAATATGGAAATCAAGACTTTACAGAGTCTTTTGTATAAAGCACACATGCAAAAACAAACAAAAATAGACCTAACAATCCTATTGAAAGATGCAAAACAATTGCAGTCCATAGATTGGTGTTTGTAAATATGGCCTTTTTCTCATCCTTGTTAAACCTTTAGTATACAAGGATAAATAAATTCTCATCTGCTTAATTTTAATGCAATTGAAACACACAGCCTTTTTAAAGAGAGAAATTCCCATGAAAACCTACTAGCTAGCCATGGGAAGCTATATAAGTTCAAGGGATAAACCTATCCCTGATTTATTCTTGCACTGTATGATATAACCAACATTTGGGGCAGTCACATACTAACTTTTCAGGTTTGTTCTTGTGTTTCAGAAAAAAGTGCTCGGGGTGAATTTGGAATGTTGTTTTATGTATCGTGGATCTCTCAGTGTTTAACATGGTGCCTTGCATATGGTAAATGCTAAGTAAAGGGGCATCAATGAATTTTTTCCTTCTCAAACATTTATTTTGTACCTTGTGTGTTCATATTATTATTATAAACAGAGCTCAAGAAAGCCAACAAAGTTATGTGTTGCCATTAGTATGAGTGTAAACTTTAACTTATTTAGGACTCTTTCAGACACTTTTTTGCATGTTTTGTTAGGGCATATTGCCAAAACCCAAAGAGAAAGCGTGATATGGAGCACAGAATTTTAGGGCTTGATATTTGCTTGTTATAAAAATTGGTGACTTTCTTAATTAAAAACCCTACCATTTTGGGCCACAAAAATTAAGTAATTTCTAATGCACATCCATAAAAAGAGATGCAAAGGCCATAGAGAATACTAGATCTTAAGTCTGTGGAACTGCACAGACCAAATGTATATTTAATGTATTTTAAATGTTTGTTTAATGAGAATAGCTTGCACATAATAATTTATTATTGAAATCATATTTGTATGTGTCACCTCATCAGAATGTTACTTCTAAGAAAATGTGAACTTCTTGCGAAGTCCCACAGTGGAGTGAGTGGATTAAAATAACCTTGTTAAATAGAGCTAAAAAGCCGGACTTAACTGGGTACAAATTCTGGTTGTATTAATTATTCACCAAGTGACATTAGGCACTTTATTTTCTCTCTATTCTCATATTTCTTCATCTGCAAAATGAAGTGAATCATAGTATCTACCTCAGAAGATGGTTATGAGAAGCCTAGGAGTTAAGCTTCACAAATATGGACATAAAGTGTTAGACTCATCAGGAGTACTCAAAAATATTAACCACTGCTGTTATTAGTTACTCATGGAAACTCAATACAAAACGCAGAGTAAATAAACAGGTTAAGGAAAATTACAACTAAGGCCAGAGAGCTAGTACGTGTAGGATCTGGCCTAGTTTCTGACCTTGAGATTCTTAGCCACAGGAAGATGGCCTCTGTGTCTTTCAGAGCTAAGCTGGTCGTCCAAGAGACTCAACGTGCCTTCAGGATTGCACCATCCAAGCCCCAACGTAAGGGATCTGCCTCCCTTGGCTATCCATGCTCTATGTGCCTGTGCTCAGTACTATGTGAAATGGCCCCATCTCAACCCTGCCTAATGAGACTATCCAGCTGGCACATGGATAGAAACCTATAAGCAGAAATTGATGAAACGGTCTTTCTGAAAATTATGAAATGCATCCATTAAAAATTCTCTTAAAAATTTGAAACTACAAATCTGGGGCAATAAGACATTCATTCACTTATTCGTGATATATACAGTTAATCAGTATCTATTGAGTTCCTCTTAGGTGTGAGGGAGTTTTCGAAGCAAAGGACATATCACAGCAAAACAACAACAACAACAACAACAACAACAAAGTTCCAGACCTCATTGACCTGATTTCTAGTGGGTAAAATAGACAAAAAATAAATATATGCCAGAGAATGATAGGTGGTATTAAGAAAATAAAAGTAAATAAGGGGAAAAGAGTACCAGATGATGTAATATTAAGTGGAGTGATCAGGGAAGCGATCTTTAAACAAATGAGATTTGAACAGAGATTGAAATGCAGTGAAGGAGCAAACCATGCATAGAGTTGGGAGAAGAGCATTTGAAGAAGTGCGAATACAAAGGCCCTGATGTGGAAATGAGCTTGACATATCTAAAGGACAATAAGGAGGTGAGTTGGCTTTCTATAGTAGCTGAGCTGAAAGGTCCTAAGATAGATTCAAGTCTAGAGTCGCCACTGTGGGCCACATGTGTGAGGACCTCACTAGGTTGCCATGGTTTGAAGGTGAGGCATGGAACCAACTTGCAGAGAGAATGAGAGATGCCAGGAGTGTAAGACCACATGGGCTTGGAATGGGAGATGAGCTTTGGCTGTCTCAAGGAAGGGTCCTTGCAATTTCTGTTCCCGTCTGTGTCTAACCTGAAAACAAATACCATTTTACTCCAGGTGTCCTTGTGGGTGTCTGCTTCTTGCCTCCCAAATGTCTTAGGTAGAGCAAAATAGAAGATCTTATTTGGTTCTTACCTCATGAATTAGAAAGATTATTTATTATTATCCTATTTCATAGGTGAGGAAACTGAGATACTAATACATTGAACAATTTAACCCAGCTCCCAAAGCAAGTTGATAACAGGAAATTAGTCAAACCCTATATCTACCGACTCACACTGTATGTCTACATATTGGACAAGTTAAATACGTGATTTCATTCATCTTAGATGCAGAGTATGACTTTATAGAACTAAATCACTATTGCCCCCAAATATCCACTTGCACGTTGAAGGGGATCTGATCATAAAAGGGAAGAAGAAGCAATCAGAGGATCAGAGTACTACGAAAAAAAATCACCTCCTTGAATAACGAGATAGGACTCTTTCTAAATACTACACTTCACTAATAAGTTCATTTTAAGCTTGTCATAAATATCTGATTTTTCCATCTCATTGCCTTGACTTTTGCCTGTATTTCTCTGCCTCACCTCCTACCAGGTCCCAGACATCACCAATGTCATGTTTAAATTATCTGTCATCCATACCCTAGTTCCCCTATGATTCATAAACTGTGCAATACACATCCATAGTACACGATCAACTAATGCAGGATAGTTAAAGCTAAGGATCCTGTAATCCATTTCTCAATGTGATATACACCATAAAAAGGCAACTGCAGTAAAAGGGGGGTTGATTTAAGAGGCTCCCTGGGTAACGACAGTCACAATTTCTAAATGTGCCAAAAATTAATTAGGACTCTGAGTCAAACTGTAGTAATCTCTGTGGCAATGGATTAATAAATACAACAAGACCATGTTCTGAAGCTACACTGACACACGGGGATATTCTGTATAAGCAGTGTCTTTCCATGATCATATTTTTCTCTTGAAGAATTATCTGTTTCCTGATTTGTCTTAATGATACTTGAAGGACTTTGCAAACAACCTGCTTAGGATAGAAAATGTTGAAATAAATCACAGGAGCCATCAGGTATAGTCCAAGTTTGGTGAGTTCTCCAAAGACATTTGCTATAGAAGATGCAGAAAAGTGTCAGTACCTTTATTTATGTTCTACAGCTAACTAATTTCATGCTAATTTCATTTCTATACTGTGATTCCTTTTTTTGCATGTGTTGATATATGAGTTTCATGAGTTAATTCTCTGGTTTTCAATGCAGGCAGACTGGACATAAATACCAGGGTTTTGTAGAAGAGGCAGTTGTTCCATGCTGCTTGTTATCAGCACGAGCACACTGCAGCCTTAGCTTATTTATCAAGATATTGCTGCCATGCTGCACATTTCCCAACAGACTTCATCTACCCCACAATAGCCTTTAATGGAAGATGCATTACCCTCCTCGTGGTTTGTTTATAATTATTTTTATTAGGGTTTTTATTTCTCCAGGACTGACTAGGAGAAGAGTTTGGTCTTATTCCTCATTGTATAAGTTACCCAGGCAAGGAAGTTAGCCAGGGCTTACTAATCCAGGAGAAGCCTCATGGCATGAATTTGTTTGGGCAAGGTTGGCAACTTTTGAGTTTCCCATCTGTGTGTCCTAGGAATGGTGGAGCAAAAACTGGCTCTTCAGGTTGGCTGCTTCCCTGTTTTCTTTGGCCACTCTAATTCATAGTTTCCAGCTTGAAAAAGAGTTAATCATGGAAGAAGATTATTTGCTAAATAAAACAGACCACAGGGGATTTAAAAGACCCCATTTTAATAATAGTTAACATATTTGAAGGCTTATGATGTGTCGTACTCATGTTAAGTTTATAGGCATTATGCAATCTAATCCTCATGACAAGCTTATGAGTGAGTTAGTTACAATTTCTATTCCAGTTTCACAAAGAAGGAAACTGAGGTTTAAATTATATATTAAATTATATAATATGTGCCACATTCTCACTTCTGGAGGAGCCAGAATTCTAATACACACAAATTAACCCCAGGGCCATGTTCATAACCACTGCATCTTGCTGCCTTTAATGTTGACCTCCATTGACTCTCTGTCCCTTTTCCTCCTCTTTAAGTTTCACATAGGAATTATCTCCTAGCTTCTTAATTTGTATTCTATTTCCCAGAATGGATCTCACCTGGTCACTCTAGTATAAAGATAGCACCTGTTTGACTTGATCAACTTTGGCCCAGAATATATTATCTTCAAGAGGAAAATACATTATCTTCAAGAGGCAACTCCTGTATTGCTGTGGCTTGGTCTCTTGGGCAAGAGAGAACAATCCCAGGGAACTGATCCATTATTTTGACCTTGTATAAACGTATCCTCAGTTACTACGTATCTGATAACAAGAGCCTATTTTATTTTATTTTATTTTTATTTTTATTTATTTTTTATTTTTTGAGACGGAGTCTTGCTCTGTTGGCCAGGCTAGAGTGCAGTGGTGCAATCTCGGTTCACTGCAAGCTCCACCAGCCGGGTTCACGTCATTCTCCTGCCTCAGCCTCCCAAGTAGCTGGGACTACAGGTGCCCACCACCACACCCAGCTAATTTTTTGTGTATTTTTAGTAGAGACAGAGTTTCACCTTGTTAGTCAGGATGGTCTCAATCTCCTGACCTCGTGATCCGCCCGCCTCAGCCTCCCAAAGTGCTGGGGTTACAGGCGTGAGCCACCGTGCCTGGCTGCAAGAGGCTTTTTAACAGCAAATATTGAGCCCCGTGTAGCTCCAGCTGGACAGAGTCATGAGGTGAGGTGGCAGAGACTAGCCCCCTCTCCCTTCCTTCTATGGTAGTAGAATGTCTAATTTTTAACTAGCTACAAGCCTGCCCAGATAAGACTATATTTCTTATACGCCCTTGGAGTTTGATATAGCCATATGACAGTTCTAGACAATAGAATGTGAGAAGAAATAACACAATTTGTGGAACATGATGACAAAGGAAGAGATAGCTTCTCCTCTTCTACTTTCTTTCCTTCTGGATGGCTGGAATGTTACTGTGGTAGTCATCTATGTCAGACCATGCAGACAAGGACAGCAACACCCTTGGAAATGTGGAGGAACAAGGTACAAGAAACCGCATCCCTGGACCTGACAGAGCAGAGTTGCCATTTTGGGGTGGCCTGCCTGCCCTCTGAGTGTTACCTGAGAGAGAAAGGGCATTCTACCTTGTACGTATGATGTTAACTTTCTTAGAGTAACACCAGCTGAAACAATGTCCAAACTACCATGGGTAGCTTAATCTGACCCACGTATTTCCCACCTGTGTTTCAGAATCATTTTTGTAATCTGCAAAGGAAGCCAAAAGAAATATTATGAAAATGGTAAAAAAAAAAAAAAAAAAAAAAAAAAAAATTGGAAAATATAACATAAGTTATATTGAGGGTAGCAAAGTGGATGACTGCACTGGAAGAAAAACATTTTTTCAAAAGGGGCCAAAATATCAAGATGAGAAGTGCACTCATCTTATCTGTCACCTGAGTCCTAGACATTTAATCTGCATTATGTCAAATACCCAAAAGATGAGCAGATGACTTAGTCATTCATCATGGTATTTAGTTAGATTTCAATAAAACATAAAAATACAAACATTAACAGATTCTATGCATGGTGCCCGTGCACTGCTTTTAAAATTTCTGTGGACTGAAGAAAGACCTGGGAGGCTTTTTAGATACGTAAATTTCTTGGTTCCATCCCAAATCTGAACCATGTGTGCAGTTCAGGAATCTGTCTTTGTGAACTAACCAGGTGATTTTCTGGCTCACCAAAACCCCTAAACCTGCAATATATTGAGGTTTCCAAAGAATATTATAATAATAAAAAATAGTAATAATTATAGAAACATTAAAATCATATGCTTACCTATCTCGACAAGTATTTATCAAATTGCTGCAATTAATAATAATATTATCTACAGTGAACTGAGTATTTATATTTTCTGGGGACTATATAAAATTCTTGACATATTATTTCATTTTGTTTTCACAATAAAAAGTCAGTCTTTAAAATTATCATCATTTTTCAGATGAAGACTCTGAGGTTTGATAGGTTTAGATAGACTTGCCCACAGTCTAAGCTAAAAAGTGATAGCATGGGGCCATTTTTGGATTTTTCTCCCTTCACAGTCCAGGTGTTTGACTCTTAGACAGGAAGGTCTTTCACGGAATCTTGGAGCCTTCATCATTCAGAGAGAAAAATCATGGCTCAAAGGTTATTCAAGTAAGCAGTAGTGAGCACACAGGTGTTCAGCATGTCTGTACCTGCCATTTGCAAGATATCATATAGGATTTGTGAAAAGACGTAAGTTCAGGGATTAGAATAAAAGAGAGAACATAAAAACACATTTTCTGAGTTAAAAGGCCAAGCTTTGCATAAATCATTTTAGCGATTTTAAACACACACACACACACAGACTTTAGAGATGTAAAAATGCTTTCAGTGGGTTCCCAAGATTGTGACAACTCTAGTTTCAGAATTTTAAATTCATAATGATTTAACAAAATCTTGTGAATTGTTTCAAATTTATAGTTTAATTTTATTGATATTTTTTGTCTGCGTTTGGCTAAGTTATGGTCACATTTTTCAATTTTTTTTTTTTTTTTTTTTTTAAAGATGAAGTCTTGCTCTGTCTCCCAGGCTGGAATACAGTGGTACTATCTCAGCTCACTGCAACCTTTGCCTCCTGGGTTCAAGGGATTCTCGTGCTTCAGCCTCCCTAGTATCTGGGACTACAGGTGCACACCACCACTCCCAGTAAGTATTTTGTGATTTTTGTGGAGATGAGGTTTTACCATGTTGGCCAGGCCAGTCTCAAAATCTTGACCTCAAGTGATCAGCCAGCCTCAGCCTCCCAAAGTACTGGGATTACAGATGTGAGCCACCACACCTGGTCTACATGTAATATCTGTGGGTGTGTGTCATACACACCCAGACATAAAGACACACACAAATCATTTATATATGCACTTCCACATTTGTATACCAGCTGTCGATCTCTATAGTGACAGAAAACATGATGTGGATTACAAATTCATTTTAATTTAAGATGAATACTTGTGTATTTTCTTAATTTAAAATAATACTTGCATAAGCAGGACACCAGTATACATCAAATTTTAATGGGATTCTTAATTACAGAGGGAAGTTAAACAAAGAAATTAACATACAAGATGTTACATTTAACTCAAAGACCTCAATGTATTTTATGCTTTTGTTTTATAGTAAGAATCTTTAACCAACGGTACTACCAGGTAGAGGAAAAAAGTCTTCACTTTCAATAAAAATAAAAATGCTAGAATTAAATAGATTAATATCTAATTTTATACTTTCATTTATATTAGGTGCAAAATTATCTTAAATATTTGTTATGGATGAAGTGGCTTTCTACCAAATTGGGCCTTTTCATAGTAGAAAATGTTAACATAAATTGTAGCATGAATCATTGCCTCATAGAATACCAGAAGGCGCATATAAAAACCCATATCTTTACTGCACATATTTCCCATTAACCATAATATATTAGTAATTGAAGTTTATTACAAATTCTTGTAGACTTTATTGCTATCATGTGGCATGACATAACGGACCTGGCTTGCATAGCAAGAAGTCCTTGCTGGGAAATATCCTATTAACAATGACAGTGCATTTGTCATTGTCTGTAGACTATAAATTATCAAGGCGCCATTTGTGCTGCCCTGGCTTGAAGGTTTGTCAGTGTTTCCATTTTAAACCCTTGATTTTCAGTGAGTTGTAACTCAACTATCGGAATCTGCAGTGAGCTGCAACTTTACATCCAAGGACCCAGCTTGTGACTTTTTTTGAAATAATTCTTAAATATGACTTACATTTTCCCATCAGGAAGAACAGAGGTCTGCTGGCTTGAGCACAATGGTATCAAAGAGATCTGCAAAACATACTCACTTCCCGCCAAAAAAAATAAAAAAATATATGTTTAGATCTGGTCCAGAATACCTATGGATATTTAAAATCAGAGTTTGTAATGGTCCCTTTTTTATGCCTTAAAAGGACATTATTTATTTTTTAGAAGGGTAACAACTAAAAGCAAATGTTAGACTTTCAAGGTAACTACATGTCAGGGGATTTTTCCTTTCATGCAAGAGCCTCCATTTCCATCCCTTTCAGATTAATAATTAGAAAAATAGAAGAATTTACATGGAGCAGTGAGACACATTGCTGTCAAGGGAGGGGAACATTTGAGAAGCAGATGTATATTTGAAACAGAAATAGTAATGATTGTGTAAATAAATGTGCCTTTGGCTTGGAGGTGAGCTTTACCAGTCTGTGACATTTCTCAGTCAAGGAGCTGGAAGCCCGCAGAACCAGAAAATACTTTCTGCATTACATGAAGGACTGGTTCCACAATCTGCAATCTTTCTTACCTCAAACTGGGCTGGTAGACAATTACAATTACCTGAAAAATTTCCCCAATTCCCATATTAAGGGCATTCACTTCTATGGATACACTGACAGCAACTAAAACTCTCGAGTCTTAAGGTTCTATAGAGGGTGATTAACTGATCTAACTATTTGGACACCAGTTGCATACAAGCCTGGATGCTGGGTACCACATGAAAGGGAAAAATGAAGAAAAAGACTGGTTTCAGCTCTCAGAGAGGTTGCTAATTCCTAAGGAAGACTGACAAGTAAGAACACAAATATTATACAAGACAGAATGAGATGTAAATGGAAAATTGAGCTATAAAAACTACTTGAGGAAAGGTAAAGCGATTAATTTTTACTAGAGGCCTAAAGAAACAGACTTCATGGACAGGACACATTTAAGCAGGATCTTCAAGAATTTCATCATTTTAGAGACCACCATACTCCCCGCTTCCACCCCTCACCCCACCATGTAACACAATGCCCTTTCCTGGGATGCGTTACAATGTGAGGAGAATAACACATTCCTACTATAGGGATGACCTAGACTAGCTTGGATGGGGTAGACTAGCAGATATTTGCCCAACTTTTAACAATTACAAATACAAAATAATTTTCAGAGTATACCAATTGCTTAGAGTGATTGGGAACAACCAAAGTGTAGCCAGCTAGAATAAACTTTCTTTTATTTTAGGGAAATCCTAATGTCTGGGTCCTTCTAGATCCCTTTTAATGAGACAGTGGGCCTTCAGTTTTACTCAGTCATTAAGTGAGAGAAAACACAGCACATATTCATTATATTGAATTTATTCTCAAATGTGTTAAAGAAAAATCAAATAGTTCAGACAATATCAAATCAGTGCTTTGCGTAGATAATTTACCGAGACTACATACAAAATCCCAAATCTGTGCCCCAGACACTACGCTAAAAGATTGCAAATCATGAAGTAGGTTTTAATATTTCCATTTTATAGAATAGGAAACTGATACTTAGGCAAATGGCAAGTTCTCAGACAGGTTAAGATTTGCCTAATACTAAACAGCTATTTGAAGGTACCACAGAAATTCAAGCTTTGGCTTCCTGACTGTATGGGCAGTCAGACCATGACCTCTAGCCTCCATACACTTCCACTGTTGTCTTTTAGTCTCAAATAATATATTGGAGAGCATTAAGAATGAGCATTAAGAGAGCATTAAGAATGTTAGTTTTCGCCCTCCAAAACTTAGTTCCTATTACCAATTAAATATCTTTCAAGTTTTTTCTTTTCTTTCTAAAATAATTTGATTGATGCTCTTCAGATATGTACCATTCTGCTTCAATTTTGTCCTCAAGAGCTATTTCAAAACAGTGATTTCATGTCAAAATAAAAGCAAAATAGGCCGGGTGTGGTGGCTCATGCCTGTAATCCGAGCACTTTGGGAGGCTGAGGTGGGCAGATCACAACGTCAGGAGTTCGAGACCAGCCTGACCAACATGATAAAACCTTGACTCGCCCAAAAATACAAAAATCAACCAGGCTTGGTGGCGCGTGCCTGTAATCACAGCTACTCAGGAGGCTGAGGCAGGACAATCACGTGAACTCAGGAGGCGGAGGTTGCAGTGAACTGAGATCGTGCCACTGCACTCCAGCCTGGGTGACACAGCAAGACTCCATCTCAAAAAAAAAAAAAAAAAAAAAAGGGCAAAATAAGTAAAATGTTATTTTCTCATAAAGGTTATTGATTATATCAAAATAATGTAATATTCTGACTTATTTAAAACAAAATTCATAATTCAGGATCCAATTCTCATTTGAAAATAGCTCTGGTCTTTGGGACAATCATGCATATAAAATTTGCTCACATCTAGATAAAAGTTCCGCCACTTTAATTTCAAACTCCTTCCTAGTGCTCTAATACATTACACATTTTTTTCTATCAAGTTTAATGTCCTTTCATAGTGGTGAACATGACTTGCAGAGTACACAATGCACTGAAAGATTCTCAGCAAACAGAGTATGGTCATTTTGATTCCATACGTTTGCCCAGGCAATAGTTTGCCATTTGGAGCCAACCCAAAAGCCAGCAAAAGCATGATGGACCATATGCTCATTCTTCCTTTCTCGTTCTCAAGAATTTAAAACAATTATTTCCATTCATTTAGGTTTTTACTTTCAAAGCATTTACCAATTCCTGTGCATATAATTTCGTTTATCAACTTAAGCTTTCCACTAAAATAAAAATAGATAATTCAGGGGAAAGTGAAAATCTAACATTTGTCTTATCCAGTGATATCATCAGTTTTTTTTTTTTTTCTTTCTTTCTTTCGTGGAGAACCAAAGAACAGGGGCATCAAATACCCCCCAGGGATAAAGCACATGACTTCAGTAAGTAATGTTTTGCTCTCCCTGCCTGGCCAAGTTCCTATACCCTCATGAGCCAAAGATGGTTCAAACTCAGAATAGGGAGGAGAGGAACTGGAAAAACAAGAATGTTAGATATAAGAGAGAACTATTGCTTGTTGTTGAGGGTTGGGAGAGAACATATGCTCAACTTTATGCCTACATGTCTAAAACACCAAGAGCAATGGCAACAAAAGCCAAAATTGACAAATGGGATCTAACTAAACTAAAGAGCTTCTGCACAGCAAAAGAAACTACCATCAGAGTGAACAGGCAACCTACAGAATGGGAGAAAAGTTTTGCAATCTACTCATCTGACAAAGGGCTAATATCTAGAACCTATAAAGAACTCAATCAAATTTACAAGAAAAAAAAAAAAAAACAACCCCATCAAAAAGTGGGCAAAGGATATGAACAGACACTTCTCAAAAGAAGACATTCATATAGCCAACAGACACATGAAAAAATGCTCATCATCACTCGCCATCAGAGAAATGCGAATCAAAACCACAATGAGATACCATCTCACACCAGTTAGAATGGCGATCATTAAAAAATCAAGAAACAACAGCTCCAGTCTCCAACTCCCAGCGTGAGCGACACAGAAGACCGGTGATTTCTGCATTTTCAACTGAGGTACTGGGGTCATCTCACTAGGGAGTGCCGGACAATCGGTGCTGGTCAGCTGCTGCAGCCTGACCAGCGAGAGCTGAAGCAGGGCGAGGCATCTCCTCACCTGGGGAGTGCAAGGGGGAAGGGAATCCCTTTTCCTAGCCAGGGGAACTGAGACACACAACACCTGGAAAATCGGGTAACTCCCACCCCAATACCACGCTTTAAGCAAACGGGAACACCAGAAGAATATATCCCTCACCTGGCCGGGAGGGTCCCACGCCCACGGAGCCTCCCTCATTGTTAACACAGCAGTCTGCAGCGATCTAACCGCAAGGCAGCAGCGAGGCTGGGGGAGGGGCGCCCGCCATTGCTGAGGCTTAAGTAGGTAAACAAAGCCCCAGGGAAGCTTGAACTGGGTGGAGCTCACAGCAGCTCAAGGAAACCTGCCTGTCTCTATAGACTCCACCTCTGGGGGCAGGGCTCAGCTAAAAAAACAACAGGGGAATCAGCAGAGGCCTGAGCAGACGCGAATGACTCTGTCTGACAGCTTTGAAGAGAGCAGTGGATCTCCCAACACGGAGGTTGAGATCTGAGAATGGACAGACTGCCTGCTCAAGTGGGTCACTGACCCCTGAGTAGCCTAACTGGGAGACATCCCCCACTAGGGGCAGTCTGACACCCCACACCTCACAGGGTGGAGTACACCCCTGAGAGGAAGCTTCCAAAGTAAGAATCAGACAGGTAAACTCGCTGTTCAGCAATATTCTATCTTCTGCAACCTCTGCTGCTGATACCCAGGCAAACAGGGTCTGGAGTGAACCTCAAGCAATCTCCAACAGACTATAGCTGAGGGTCTTGACTGTCAGAAGGAAAACTATCAAACAGGAAGGACACCTATACCAAAACCCCATCAGTACGTCACCATCATCAAAGACCAGAGACAGATAAAACCAAAAAGATGGGGAAAAAGCAGGGCAGAAAAGCTGGAAATTCAAAAAATAAGAGCGCATCTCCACCTGCAAAGGAGCGCAGCCCATCGCCAGCAACGGATCAAAGCTGGTCAGAGAATGACTTTGACGAGATGAGAGAAGAAGGCTTCAGTCCATCAAACTTCTCAGAGCTAAAGGAGGAATTACGTACCCAGTGCAAAGAAACTAAAAATCTTGAAAAAAGAGTGGAAGAATTGACAGCTAGACTAATTAATGCAGAGAAGATCATAAACGAAATGACAGAGATGAAAACCATGACACGAGAAATACGTGACAAATGCACAAGCTTCAGTAACCGACTCGATCAACTGGAAGAAAGAGTATCAGCGATTGAGGATCAAATGAATGAAATGAAGCGAGAAGAGAAACCAAAAGAAAAAAGAAGAAAAAGAAATGAACAAAGCCTACAAGAAGTATGGGATTATGTAAAAAGACCAATTCTACATCTGATTGGGGTGCCTGAAAGTGAGGGGAAAAATGGAACCAACTTGGAAAACACTCTTCAGGATATCATCCAGGAGAACTTCCCCAACCTAGTAGGGCAGGCCAACATTCAAATTCAGGAAATACAGAGAATGCCACAAAGATACTCCTCCAGAAGAGCAACTCCAAGACACATAATTGCCAGATTCACCAAAGTTGAAATGAAGGAAAAAATCTTAAGGGCAGCCAGAGAGAAAGGTCGGGTTACCCACAAAGGGAAGCCCATCAGACTAACAGCAGATCTCTCAGCAGAAACTCTACAAGCCAGAAGAGAGTGGGGGCCAATATTCAACGTGCTTAAAGAAAAGAATTTTAAACCCAGAATTTCATATCCAGCCAAACTAAGTTTCATAAGTGAAGGAGAAATAAAATCCTTTAGAGATAAGGAAATGCTTAGAGATTTTGTCACCACCAGGCCTGCCTTACAAGAGACCCTGAAGGAAGCCCTAAACATGGAAAGGAACAACCGGTACCAGCCATTGCAAAAACACGCTAAAATGTAAAGACCATCGAGGCTAGGAAGAAACTGCATCAACTAACGAACAAAATAACCAGTTAATATCATAATGGCAGGATCAAGTTCACACATAACAATATTAACCTTAAATGTAAATGGACTAAATGCCCCAATTAAAAGACACAGACTGGCAAACTGGATAAAGAGTCAAGACCCATCAGTCTGCTGTATTCAGGAGACCCATCTCACATGCAGAGACATACATAGGCTCAAAATAAAGGGATGGAGGAAGATCTACCAAGCAAATGGAGAACAAAAAAAAGCAGGGGTTGCAATCCTAGTCTCTGATAAAACAGACTTTAAACCATCAAAGATCAAAAGAGACAAAGAAGGCCATTACATAATGGTAAAGGGATCAATTCAACAGGAAGAGCTAACTCTCCTAAATATATATGCACCCAATACAGGAGCACCCAGATTCATAAAGCAAGTCCTTAGAGACTTACAAAGAGACTTAGACTCCCATACAATAATAATGGGAGACTTCAACACTCCACTGTCAACATTAAACAGATCAACGAGACAGAAAGTTAACAAGGATATCCAGGAATTGAACTCATCTCTGCACCAAGCGGACCTAATAGACATCTATAGAACTCTCCACCCCAAATCAACAGAATATACATTCTTCTCAGCACCACATCGCACTTATTCCAAAATTGACCACATAATTGGAAGTAAAGCACTCCTCAGCAAATGTAAAAGAACAGACATTATAACAAACTGTCTCTCAGACCACAGTGCAATCAAACTAGAACTCAGGACTAAGAAACTCAATCAAAACCGCTCCACTACATGGAAACTGAACAACCTGCTCCTGAATGACTACTGGGTACATAATGAAATGAAGGCAGAAATAAAGATGTTCTTTGAAACCAATGAGAACAAAGATACAACATACCAGAATCTCTGGGACACATTTAAAGCAGTGTGTAGAGGGAAATTTATAGCACTAAATGCCCACAAGAGAAAGCAGGAAAGATCTAAAATGGACACTCTAACATCACAATTAAAAGAACTAGAGAGGCAAGAGCAAACACATTCAAAAGCTAGCAGAAGGCAAGAAATAACTAAGATCAGAGGAGAACTGAAGGAGATAGAGACACAAAAAACCCTCCAAAAAATCAATGAATCCAGGAGTTGGTTTTTTGAAAAGATCAACAAAATTGACAGACTGCTAGCAAGACTAATAAAGAAGAAAAGAGAGAGGAATCAAATAGATGCAATAAAAAATGATAAAGGGGATATCACCACCGACCCCACAGAAATACAAACTACCATCAGAGAATACTATAAACACCTCTACGCAAATCAACTAGAAAATCTAGAAGAAGTGGATAATTTCCTGGACACTTACACTCTCCCAAGACTAAACCAGGAAGAAGTTGAATCCCTGAATAGACCAATAGCAGGCTCTGAAATTGAGGCAACAATTAATAGCCTACCCACCAAAAAAAGTCCAGGACCAGATGGATTCACAGCTGAATTCTACCAGAGGTACAAGGAGGAGCTGGTACCATTCCTTCTGAAACTATTCCAATCAATAGAAAAAGAGGGAATCCTCCCTAACTCATTTGATGAGGCCAACATCATCCTGATACCAAAGCCTGGCAGAGACACAACAAAAAAAGAGAATTTTAGACCAATATCCCTGATGAACATCGATGCAAAAATCCTCAATAAAATACTGGCAAACCGGATTCAGCAGCACATCAAAAAGCTGATCCACCATGATCAAGTGGGCGTCATCCCTGGGATGCAAGGCTGGTTCAACATTCGCAAATCAATAAACATAATCCAGCATATAAACAGAAACAAAATCAAGAACCACATGATTATCTCAATAGATGCAGAAAAGGCTTTTGATAAAATTCAACAGCCCTTCATGCTAAAAACGCTCAATAAATTCGGTATTGATGGAACGTACCTCAAAATAATAAGAGCTATTTATGACAATCCCACAGCTAATATCATACTGAATGGGCAAAAACTGGAAAAATTCCCTTTGAAAACTGCTACAAGATAGGGATGCCCTCTCTCACCACTCCTATTCAACATAGTGTTGGAAGTTCTGGCTAGGGCAATCAGGCAAGAGAAAGAAATCAAGGGTATTCAGTTAGGAAAAGAAGTAGTCAAATTGTCCCTGTTTGCAGATGACATGATTGTATATTTAGAAAACCCCATCATCTCAGCCCAGAATCTCCTTAAGCTGATAAGCAACTTCAGCAAAGTCTCAGGATACAAAATTAATGTGCAAAAATCACAAGCATTCTTATACACCAGTAACAGACAAGCAGAGAGCCAAATCAGGAATGAACTTGCATTCACAATTGCTTCAAAGAGAATAAAATACCTAGGAATCCAGCTTACAAGGGATGTAAAGGACCTCTTCAAGGAGAACTACAAACCACTGCTCAGTGAAATCAAAGAGGACACAAACAAATGGAAGAACATACCATGCTCATGGATAGGAAGAATCAATATCGTGAAAATGGCCATACTGCCCAAGGTTATATATAGATTCAATGCCATCCCCATCAAGCTACCAATGAGTTTCTTCACAGAATTGGAAAAAACTGCTTTAAACTTCATATGGAACCAAAAATGAGCCCGCATTGCCAAGACAATCCTAAGTCAAAAGGACAAAGCTGGAGGCGTCACGCTACCTGACTTCAAACTATACTACAGGGCTACAGTCACCAAAACAGCATGGTACTGGTACCAAAACAGAGCTATAGACCAATGGAACAGAACAGAGTCCTCAGAAATAATACCACACATCTACAGCCATCTGATCTTTGACAAACCTGAGAAACAAGAAATGGGGAAAGGATTCCCTATTTAATAAATGGTGCTGGGAAAATTGGCTAGCCATAAGTAGAAACCTGAAACTGGATCCTTTCCTTACTCCTTATACGAAGATTAATTCAAGATGGATTAGAGACTTAAATGTTAGACCTAATACCATAAAAACCCTAGAAGAAAATCTAGGTAATACCATTCAGGACATAGGCACGGGCAAGGACTTCATGTCTAAAACACCAAAAGCAACGGCAGCAAAAGCCAAAATTGACAAATGGGATCTCATTAAAGTAAAGAGCTTCTGCACAGCAAAAGAAACTACCATCAGAGTGAACAGGCAGCAAAAGCCAAAATTGACAAATGGGATCTCATTAAACTAAAGAGCTTCTGCACAGCAAAAGAAACTACCATCAGAGTGAACAGGCAACCTACAGAATGGGAGAAAATTTTTGCAATCTACTCATCTGACAAAGGGCTAATATCCAGAATCTACAAAGAACTCAAACAAATACACAAGAAAAAAACAACCCCATCAAAAAGTGGGCAAAGGATATGAACAGACATTTCTCAAAAGAAGACATTCATACAGCCAACAGACACATGAAAAAATGCTCATCATCACTCGCTATCAGAGAAATGCAAATCAAAATCACAATGAGATACCATCTCACACCAGTTAGAATGGCAATCATTAAAAAATCAGGAAACAACAGGTGTTGGAGAGGATGTGGAGAAATAGGAACACTTTTACGCTGTTGGTGGGATTGTAAACTAGTTCAACCATTATGGAAAACAGTATGGCAATTCCTCAAGGATCTAGAACTAAATGTACCATATGACCCAGCCATCCCACTACTGGGTATATACCCAAAGGATTATAAATTATTCTACTACAAAGACACATGCACACGTATGTTTATTGCGGCACTATTCACAATAGCAAAGACTTGGAATCAACCCAAATGTCCATCTGTGACAGATTGGATTAAGAAAATGTGGCACATATACACCATGGAATACTATGCAGCCATAAAAAAGGATGAGTTTGCGTCCTTTGTAGGGACATGGATGCAGCTGGAAACCATCATTCTTAGCAAACTATCACAAGAACAGAAAACCAAACACCACATGTTCTCACTCATAGGTGGGAACTGAACAATGACATCACTTGGACTCGGGAAGGGGAACATCACACACTGGGGCCTATCATGGGGAGGGGGAGGGGGGAGGGATTGCATTGGGGAGTTATACATGATATAAATGATGAATTGATGGGTGCTGACGAGTTGATGGGTGCAGCACACCAGCATGGCCCAAATATACACATGTAACAAACCTGCATGTTATGCACATGTACCCTAGAACTTAAAGTATGATAAAATAAATAAATAAATAAAGAAAGAAAGAATACAGAATACAAACATTTGTGTGTATGATGAATAACATTAGAAATGACATCATAATAATCAGATATACTCTATCTTCATTTTTGTTTGCATTATATTTTCCAGCTGCTGGTTTCAGAAAATTACTGCTGGAGTTCCTCTCTTCTTCACGTACAGCAGAGAGCAATTTGCAAAGTCATGCAAGGGTGAAAATGTGATTGAAATATAGGGATCTTTCTTAATGAAAAATGTTACTGCTTTGGAAATTATGGCTAAAACTATTTCAGAACTCACTTATATTCTTAAACCTGATGATATAATAGTCTCCATTTATAAATATACTATCAATTGTAAATTACTTAGCACCAAATGTAAAGACTTTTTTCTGCAGAGTTCTTTTGACTGTTACATATTTACATATATTTATATTTGTGTGGTGGAGTATTTTGATCAGTTTTTGTTTTTCTTTAAATGAATAAATGTTAAGATCTGTAAAATCAAATGTAATTTTACTC
The DNA here is from genome assembly GCF_007565055.1 of Rhinopithecus roxellana. Taxonomy (NCBI): domain Eukaryota; kingdom Metazoa; phylum Chordata; class Mammalia; order Primates; family Cercopithecidae; genus Rhinopithecus; species Rhinopithecus roxellana. The sequence goes on from NC_044562.1 coordinate 130,894,241, forward strand.
ATCAAAATGAAAATGTTACTCAAACATTAGATCAAAAGGGGGCATCTTTTGATATTTTCTAAACTTCTAAATATGTATTGAGGTTCAACCTATGGCTTAAAACATGACTAAACTGAAAATGATCACTCTTTGAAGTACTGTTGTTTCTTGTTTCTAATTTTTAATATTGTGCCCAATTTAAATTTGGATGTAGCTTAAAAATCCTTTGTTCAAAGCAGCAAGTAGAATTGACTAATTTTACATGAAGATGAAAGAAAAAAATGACGGAAACTTCAAGCAGTTGTAGCACTTTGGTTTTTACAGTTTATGTAACAAAAATCTAAAAAGTATTTTTAAAATAATAATCTATATTTAAACTCTCTTATAATAACCAGCACACACAAAAACATTTTTTGCAAGCTAACTAATGTTCAGGAAAAAAAGAAAAATATGTATTTCTAACAGTAGTGAAGATGGTTGAATTTTACATATTCTCTCCTACCTGGGCCATCCCAGTCGTCTGTCTCAACTCCAGATTGCCCCGGTTTCTCTGACTGTGTGTCCCCATCTGATTCTGCTGTCTCCTGGATTCCTTCATCATCACCTGGGAAACACCAACACAAGGAGAGAAAGAAAATGAGCAAAGCCCTCTCTTCCACATTCACATCCTCACTTAGGGCTGTCCTTATCATATATCTAATTACAGGTTTGCTATACATATTGTCATTATACTAATAAACGTTCATGATTATTTTGATATCTATTGTGGTTTCACAATAAAGAAAATCAGTATTTGTTATCAATAAATGAATGAAGTTAAGTACTATAAGCAATAAAAAACATTTCCATGTAAAAAAAAAAAAATCAGGAAACAACAGGTGCTGGAGAGGATGTGGAGAAATAGGAACACTTTTACACTGTTGGTGGGATTGTAAACTAGTTCAACCATTGTGGAAAACAGTGTGGTGATTCCTCAAGGATCTAGAACTAGAAATACCATTTGACCCAGCCATCCCATTACTAGGGATATACCCAAAGGATTATAAGTCATGCTGCTATAAAGACACATGCACACGTATGTTTATTGCGGCACTATTCACAATAGCAAAGACTTGGAATCAAACCAAATGTCCATCAGTGACAGACTGGATTAAGAAAATGTGGCACATATACACCACGGAATACTATGCAGCCATAAAAAAGGATGAGTTTGTGTCCTTTGTAGGGACATGGATGCAGCTGGAAACCATTATTCTCAGCAAACTATCGCAAGAACAGAAAACCAAATACCACATGTTCTCACTCATAAGTGGGAATTGAACAATGAGATAACTTGGACACAGGAAGGGGAGCATCACACACCGGGTCCTATTGTGGGGAGGGGGTAAGGGGGGAGGGATAGCATTAGGAGATATACCTAATGTAAATGACGAGTTAATGGGTGCAGCACACCAACATGGCTCACGTACACATATGTAACAAACCTGCACGTTGTACCCTAGAACTTAAAGTATAATAATAAAAAAAGTTTAACACACAAAAAAAACTTTATGCCAAATATGTGCAGTAACACATAAGTCCATTTTAAATTTAGAGATATGATAGTACAGCATATCTGCTTCCATGCTGGGTGAAGCCCAGGAAGATAGCAAACTTCACGAAGAAATTTTTCTGTCATCATGGGCAGCTACTATAGAGTAAAACTGTCACTTCTAATATGGCATAGCCAAGCCTGAAGGGGAAGGGAGGGGCCACAGAGGACACTACGCTCCAAGGTGTGTATTTCTACAGGCTCAAATTGTCTGAGACAGTATTCCAAAGATTCCTCCCACTGTACCTACTGCCACCCAAATGGGTGCTGTGAAAGGCCTGAGAGGCAACTGTTCCTCAATGAATCTTATGTTTATGATGAGGAGATGCAGTCCTAGAGGGCAGAACTGCTGGGGTACTCTAAACCCTCTAAAGTCCTTTTCAGATCACATCTTCTAACTATCCTCACTTCCTAAAACTCTTCCACTGTGAATTTTAGAAGTTCTTGTCTCTTATCATTAAAAGCATTGGTATTCTCGATCCCCTGTGTTCCAGAACCTGGTCCTGTCTTGAGGATACAATTTTCCCCATAGCCCTTTCAAATGATAGCTCTTATCCCATTGCATTGTTGTAAGCCTCGCTTGAAGGAAGGATGGTGTCCTCTTATCTCCTCATTGTCACTTCCTTCCTATCTTCTCTTCTTTCTCCATGAAAACAACTGACTTTGAATCTCAGGTCATCAGCCTATTCCAAATATCAATCCTCCTTGTTTCTGTTATTAACTCATACTTGAAGACCATTTTCTCTTAATTTTTGAGGATTTTTGATCCTGGCTCATTGTCCCTCTTTTTTATACCACTCCTGCTTTTTGGTGATTTCAATTTCCCTCCAACCTAATATTACCCTGTTAATATCCTGGCTTCTAAGTCACTGACCTCCTCTCTTCCTATGTTCCTCTCATCTATGTTTCTCAGCCATTCGCTCACATTTGCTCTCTTGTCTTACCCTAACTGCGTGCCCTCCATATTTTCCATTTTCAGCATCACATTCTGCTATGTTTCCAGCCCACTCCCTCCAGGAACTCCTCTCCAACCTCCCTTTGACCCCATCAGAATCTACAGTTTCTCAGTGATATCAATTTACACTTTTCCTAGCTTGCCTTCAATTCAATCCTTTTGTAATCCAGCTTAAATTCTGGTGACCAATAATTATAATCCCTCCCTTGCATGTATCCACAAATTTTTGGTCACTCTCTCACTTCATCATAGGCAAAAACACAGCCCTACTTAAATCTAACACTTTGTCTACTCCATGCCTGCAACTGTGCAACTGAACACGACTGAAGAAAAGCATAAAACCATGATGAATGGCCTCACTTTAAATTCATGACCACTAATCTCAAGTGGGCTCTTAATGTTAACTAGAAAATATATTTCCATATCCATTTCTCTCTCACTCTACCAGTGGAGTATGTCATATTTTTAGTTCTTTCCTTAAACCTTCAATACCTCTTCCCCCATCCTTATTAGTTGATGACTTGGTTCCTTCTTCTCAGCAACATGTTTTACTGATAAAATAAAAGCAACCAGAAAAAAACTTCTGTAAACTCCAACCACATCTACTCACTTGACTGCACCTGTGCCTGTTTTACTCTACTTTTCCTTCTGGTGCTGATATGATTCCGATAACTGGAGGAACACCTGGGTTCTTAGTCTGGCACCGATTTTGATAGTGACACAGATGCTGTGGAGTGGTTTTATGGAGCAGAGAGTTTAATAAGAAAGAAAGAAGAAGCTGCCCCATACAGAGACAGAGGGAGGGGAACTCCAAAGTTGCACGAGGAAACCCTGTGTGCTGTGGAAAAGTGACTGCTTATATAAGGAGGCTGGAGGAGGCAGTGTCTGATTTGTGTAGGACTCAGGGTATTGGTTTGACTAGGTATGGCCCTCCCAATCTAGCCTTTTAATATGCAAATACAGGCCACCATGATGTTCTATACACCTTGGGCTATGTGGGGGCAGCCATGTTGTCAGGCACATGTTGGGCCAAGGGCCCAAGAAGACTGCAGAAATCACCTTGTTTGGGTGGACCCAGTTTCTAATGGCCAGCATGGCCCATCTAAGAGCTGGGGTTTTCCTGCTAGACAAGAAATGTTTCTGGAGTTGCTTTAAAAGAAACAAAAGCTTTCCAAGGAACCCTTTTCCTCTCTATCTGCCAAAAATAACTTCTTAATAACTCCTATAACAGTACCATAGATGCACTATCCATGCTTCTAGCTGATATGAGTGTCTCTACTTGTGCACCAAGTCCCAACTCCTCTGCACTGTCTGAAGACATCATGGCAGCAATTACACCCTCTTTTTCCAAACCATGACTTTCTTTTCTCTATTAAGTCTTTCTCTCCAACATAATAACTTGCTTTTTATTCTTCTACCTTCTTTTTACCTCTACTTCATTCTTGAGCCACTATTTATTTCTGCCTTTCCCTTTACAGAAACTTTCCTGTAAAGTGTTTTCTGTCCTTGCTGGGATTCATTTTCTTTCTTAATTCTTACTTGATTCAACCCCATGTTTTCTCCACACCACTCCATTAATGCTGCTCTTGGCAGCCCCATCAATGACCTCAGATTCAGTGGTAAGTCCTTGGTGCTCACCTTATTCCATCTACTAGCAGTACGTTACAAGGTCTATCTTGAAACACATTCTTCAATTGACTTTCCGGACACCCCCCACCCGATGTTTTGCCTCACACCTCATTTGCCACTACCTCTATAGCTTCTTTTCAAGTTTCTCCTCATCTCCCTAACCTCTTAATGTTGGAATACCAAGGACTTCATTTTGGAATTTTTATTTTCCTGTTTATGCTCACTTTCATTCTCTTGGGGCTTTACATCCTGCTTAAGTACTCGTGATATGCTGACAACTCTAGGATCTCTCTCTCTCTCTATGAATTCTAGATTCATAGAAGCAACTACCTATGTCACACCACCTGTTAAATGTCTAATAGGCTTACCAAGTTTAATGTGTGTAAATATTAAGCTTCTAATCTTCCTGACTCCAACCCCAAGCAAATATCCTCTATCTCATCTTTGCTCCATTTCAACTAATGCCATTCTTCCAGAAGCTCTGGCCAGAAACCTTGAATTCTTCCTGGAGTCCTTTCTATTTGTCACATCCTATCCCAAAATGATGCTAAATCTTTTCCACCTCTTTTCCTGAATGTCCTTTACCCAGAAAACTCATGACTCTCTTCTTTACCTCCATTGGCTCTTTACTTAAATGCCACTCTGAGGCCCTCCCTGACCTTGTATTTAGAACATCAATGCCCTATTCTCAACACTTACTATCCACTTCCCTGCATTATTTTTCTCTGTAGCATATATCACCATTTTAAAAAATGTTATTTATTTATTTTGTTTATTGTCTGTTTGTCTCTCCCATCCTTCCACTGTCATATTATACACTCTTTGAAGACAGGGCATTGTTTTATTTGCTCACTTCTCTATCCCCAGTACCTAAAACAACATAACACATGGTAGGAACTCACTAATAGTTATAGAATATGTTAGGAATACCACTTTCAAGTAACCATTTTGAAGTTTGCATCCCCATCCTGAATATCACAAGGTCTCTTGTCTACTCCCTGAGCAACAGGATCCCTTTGCTTTCCTGCTGAGAGTGAAGCAGTTCTGGAAGGGGAAGCCCAGTAATGTACTCTTGCATGAAAGAAAGCCTGTGGTTTTGATGTGTTAAGGCCTTGGGTATGATGGTTCGCTAGCATTAAAGTGGTGGTGAATAATTCTCTTCCTCCCTGCAATGCAGCATTTTGGTAGATAACGACATCTTATTTTCAGTCTGAATCATTTCTGATGACTTGTTCATTTCTAACAGCATGCTCATTCTTCTGCATACCATAGTCAAAGGTTTTTGTTCATCTCTGCACTGCCCTGCCCCATCCCACTCACCTTTTCTAAAGTCAGCCTTGATCAGCCAGGGTCCCACTAGAAGTACAGAATCCACTCTGAGGAGTTAAAACAAACACAGAGAATTGTTTCCACAGCTATATAGAATGCAGGGAGGATGCTGAGAAAGCATCCAGTACAGAGGGAGGCAAACCAGAAATGAATGATGGTAGGAGGCTCCTACCCTAAGTCTGAAGGGACCAGAGGGGAGTGTTGTTACTGGAGCACTGGGGTGACAGTCACCTGGTGAAAAAATGAAATCAGGGCAGCTCATCACAGGGTTTTCTGGAGACCAAGAAGAGAAACAGTGGCTTCTGGGAATCACACCATAAATGTAGAAGTGAGAATTTCTCCCTCATTCCCACTAATGGAACATCCAATCTTCCATTAGTACCTTTCTTGGCGTAGGACCCTGGAAAACACAGTCTGCAGGGGTCAGCTAGTCTTCTCCCTTCACTGCTTCCCCACCCTTTGTGATACATAGCAAAGCAGGGGGAAATTCGAGAAACAGATCTTAAGGTAAACAGCTCCATGAACAGGCACATGAGTTGGTCATTTCTAGCAGTCAGAAGTTAATTGCCCCAGACGATCTGAAGATGCCTATAAGAATCTTCAAGATATGAAGTACAACCAAGCTTACTCTTAACAGCTTGGGGTAAGGTGGTGAGGTTTTGTTGTGGGGTGCTGACAGAAACTTAGGATAGTGCAGAAGGGGAGGAGAGGAGGGCTTCCAGCTTTGAGGCTGTTTCAGTTCCCACTAGGGTCATCCCTCTCTCACTAAGGAGCCCATTCTGTGGGCTGTCATGTCTGGGACCTGGGCACCAACACTCAGTTTCCCACTCACTTCCCGTTTTCACAGTTGTTGGCAAACTTCCTTTGCATTAGTGGGGCTCTGATTTTCAAGAATCCAGAAATTCTCAAAAGGGCTATTAAGCTATTAACCATAGTTCTAAAAGATCATATTGTGAAAGCTATAATTGCCTACAGTAGGTCCCAAATAGAAAAGTAAATATGAAACTTTCTTTTATAAAAAGTTAAATGATGGGAAATAACTAATTTTGATTAGTTCTCTGATTAACCTTTATCTCTTGACTTATTATCTGAGTAGAATGACAAACTGAATCGCAAACTGAGGAAAATCACATGACTTTCTGGATGGAACTGTACATATATTTTCACCTACCTGCAAAAATATCATGTATGCTTATTACGTCTCCCACCTAATAACAGATTATTTTATAGCTACTTTTTATTTAGTTAAATCTCAGCATTGACAGCTGGGTGTGGCCAGGAGAGGAAAACAAGCTTAGGGGAATCCTAAAGAAGTTGATCATTCCCTACCTGTTCAATGCTGTGTTACTAGCCCAAGGCAGATCCAAGCTGGGGGAGATAAAAAGCTTTAAACAGTATAAGTCAAAGATATTAAAGTGTAGATGTTTCACTGGATTGGAATTTTAATATCTGAGAGAAGCTGAAGAAGCAATGGGATTATCCAGTGGGGAGGATAATGAGTCAAAAGATCAAGGTTAATAGAAAACTGTTTTCTGCTTTTATACACCAAATCCAGCTCATTCAATAGTTAGGTTTTTCAGAGAACAAATAACCTTGTAGATTGTGATTACTGCTGTGAACAAGGTGAGATCAGAAGAGGCCTGTTTCAGGCAATTGTCCTTGAACCTGAGACCTGAGTGATGAGAACAAACAAAATAAACAGAGACTTAGAGAAAAACGTTCTTAGCAGAACACAGTGGCTCATGCCTGTAATCTCAGTGCTTTGGGAGGCCAAGGTGGGTGGATCACTTGAGGTCAGCAGTTTGAGACCAGCCTGGGCAACACATTGAAACCTTATCTCTACTAAAAATACCAAAATCAGCTGGGTGTGGTGGCATGCACTTGTGATTCCAGCTACTTGAGAGGCTGAGGCAGGAGAATCACTTAAACCCAGGAGGCAAAGGTTGCAATGAGCTGAGATCGCACCACTGTACTCCAGTCTAGGTGACAAAGTAAGACTCTATCTCAAAAAAACAAACAAACAAAAAACAATAGTATTCTCATTTCATTAGTGGAAATAACATGAGTGAAGGTCACAAGGCAGGACCTACTAGTGATATAGGTATGGACCAAAGTACTAGAAGCATCAGATGCATAGTATATCAGAGGGAGACGTCATTGGAGAGTGCATTGGAGTCAGGGGCCTAATGCCACAGTGGCGCTGAGATCTGGGCCTTGATTTTGAAATTAGTTATAAAGGAAATAAGAAGACATTAAAGCATTTGGAACCACCAGATTTGTGTTAAAAAATAATAATAATCCTGGCCTTTCTGAGGTCAGTGTATTGCTGATGAGTAAGGTGGACATAGAGGCATGTGTTGGAAGCATTTTACTAGTTGAAATAAGATGTGGTAGTGGCAGAAGGCAGACAGCAGCAGGTCCCCCGTGAAACCCTACCTTCAAGCTGAGACAGTTTAAAGCCTGGAAGCTAAGCTACAAGTCAAGTCCATGGACAGGATTGAGAGTCTCCTTTCCCATTTGGTGGTTTTCTTCTGATTGATCCTCACCCTTTACCTATTTTACATATACCTACCCTTCCCTAACTGGTTTTCTACACTGTCATGCCCACCTTTGAGTGGTGTCTTTGTTTTAACCTTTTTTGCATACACATATGCACAAACCAGTTAGCATGTACTACCCATTCTGAGCTCATAGAAGCCCTGGACCCAGCTACACTGGGAGGGAGACAACCCAACTTAGGGTGAGGTTTCAGGGATGGTGGATATCAGGGAGAATTGGTAGGTAGAACTTTGACCATGCAGTGTGGGATTAATTAAGAAGCTATACCCTTGCAGACATTGGCAGGTCTGTGCTCCCTCTGAAGGCTCCAATGGAGAGTCTTTTCTTGCTCTTCCAGCTTCTGGTCACTCCATACATTCCTCAGCTTGTGAGGAACTGAGAGCTGTTCGGTCACTCAGTAGAATTCTTCTCTGCCCTCCTCACCCTTTGATTGTCAACATAACCTTATTCTTCTTGAATGCAGGACAAGGACATGAGAACCACCAAACATGGGTACGAGCCGTAATACAGGCGGGCTGGGGCATGCCCAGCCCAGCCGCAGGCTGAGCATGGAACCTGCGGTGAGTGCAGGATCCAGGCTGGTGTGTAAGCCAGGTGTGGCCCAGCAGTGAATGGGGTACCTCCTGTGTCAGGCCCAGGACTGAGCAAGTCCCAGGTGGGGACATCGCTGACTGTGGAGGTCCCTGGCTGGCAAAGTGACTGAGAAAAATCCTGCACACTAGGTTATTGGGAGAAGAAATAGAGAGATGGTGGATATCAGGGAGAATTGGTAGGTAGAACTTTGATCACATAGTGTGGGATTAATTAAGAAGCTAGAGTGGATGTTATTGATGCCCTGTTCTTGCCTTCTCTCTTGGCAGATTTCCCCTTTTTCCAGCTGCTGTCAGTGCTGGATGCTAGTTGCTCATAGCTGCCACCTTCTCTGGAGCTTTTCCCCAGCAAGACACTAGCTGGAGTGTTGGGGAGGTTAGGTCCTACAACCTCTCACTCCTGAGGAAGCTGGAAACCTGACATGTGGTAACAAAAGGTCAGTCTCCTTGCCTCAAGGTGGGATCAGCTGAGTGCACAATTTGCATTCCAGAGCTTCCTTACGGGATCATGTTGAAGCTAGACTCACTTACATGTTTTGCCCAGCCCTCTCCTGTTTTTCTCACTTCCCTTCTGAGAGCACTAATTAAATAAATCACTTGACTATCACTAAATCAATTTCAATATTATAAGTTACTTGAGAATTCTTGTCTGAACTTCTACTTTTAGGGAACCCAACCTAAAAGAGAATTAATTTTCAGCAGATTACTTTTTTTTTATTATTATACTTTAAGTTCTAGGGTACATGTGCATAACGTGCAGGTTTGTTACATATGTATACTTGTGCCATGTGGTGTGCTGCACCCATCAACTCGTCAGCACCCAACAACTCGTCATTTACATCAGGTATAACTTCCAATGCAATCCCTCCCCCCTGCCCCCTCCCTATGATAGGCCCCGGTGTGTGATGTTCCCCTTCCCGAGTCCAAGTGATCTCATTGTTCAGTTCCCACCTATGAGTGAGAACATGCGGTGTTTGGTTTTCTGTTCTTGTGATAGTTTGCTAAGAATGATGGTTTCCAGCTGCATCCATGTCCCTACAGAGGACACAAACTCATCCTTTAAACTCATCCTTTTTTATGGCTGCATAGTATTCCATGGTGTATATGTGCCACATTTTCTTAATCCAGTCTGTCACTGATGGACATTTGGGTTGATTCCAAGTCTTTGCTATTGTGAATAGTGCCGCAATAAACATACTTGTGCATGTGTCTTTATAGCAGCATGATTTATGATCCTTTGGGTATATACCCAGTAATGGGATGGCTGGGTCATATGGTACATCTAGTTCTAGATCGGGATTGCAAACTAGTTCAACCATTATGGAAAACAGTATGGCGATTCCTCAAGCAGATTACTTTTGACATGACTATGAGGTATCCAAGTAATGACATTAAATAGGTAGATTGATATAGGACTCAACCTCAGAGAGATAGAGTATTTGGGCATTAGTAGCATGTGAATAGTATTAGCAGCCAGAGGAATGGATGGAATTTCCAAGGAGGTATGTAACTAGATAGGAGGGTTTAGGGCTGAGCCATGAGATCTCTGACATTTAGAGGTAGAAGTTAAGGATTCAGCAAAAGAGAGAGTGTCGTGTCTTGGGAACTGAAGAAACTCTATGTCTAGATTTTGAGGTTGTAATAGGGTTCTATCAAATGAAATTATATAAAGTATTAGACTAACTAGTGGTCACTGACTGTCTTCTTTAATATACAATATGCAGAAAATTCAAGAAATGTGATGTTCTGTTGAAGAATCTTTTAATCATTGATACCTGCAAACTGATACTTTCAGAGTCTTTATAATTCTAGGTAGGGTTATTTTATGTTAACTGCACGATTAACTCATGTCAGCAATGAAGGTTTTTTCATTTGAATTAAGTCCCCAGTCCCTATAAAATGAGAATTTTCCTCATTTGCTGAAGTCTTCCAATTACTTTCTAAGTTGAATTAGTAGTACACTAAACTTTTATTTCCAGAGAAATGAGTTCAAGTAGAGATCATCCATGCAAATGAGTTCTCAAACTAGCTTTTAAGGGTGTCAGAAAGTTCTATCTATATTGGTTTGTTTTTAAAGGCAAAGGAAATATTAAAATATGGATTTGATGTATTTATTTAAAGTGAGGTTTGAAAATGACTGTACTTTTGTCTAAATCCCAGCACCCATCCAGCTACTTATCAGGGAGCAAAGTTCATGACAGGCCTAAGAATCCTAAGATGAAGAGGCAACAAACCAAAGGTGTGAGGCGAGTATCAAAGATACCCTGAGTTAAAGATCCTATGGACAGTGGGGCTATAAATTATGTAAGTTTATACCAAGATATAAGGTTTTTATTACAACAAAACCCAAAGCTCTCAATTCTTGTTTAGTCTCTGCAATATTTTGAGTTAGATGGTATTTTTTTCAGCTTAATAATGGTGCAAATGATTTTTTTTAAAAAAAGCTAAGCTACTGGAATAAATCATCTTGTGAAAGTTGGCTCATGGTAGTTTCCAATATACTAGTGTGGTGGACTAAATGGTGTTTCTCAATAAAATATGTCCATGTCTTAATCTCCAGAACTTGTGAATGTGCCCTTATTTGGAAAAAGAATCTTTGAGGATGTCATTAAGTAAAGAATTTCAAGATGATATCAGCCTGGGTTATCTGGGTGTGCCTTAAATCCAGTGACCAGTATCCCTATAACAGGCAAAACAGGAGAAGACAAACAGAAGAAAGCCACATGAAGACAAAGACAGAGATTGGAGTTTTGCAGCCACAAGCTGAGGAACATATGGAGTGACCAGAAGCTGGAAGAGCAAGAAAAGTCTCTCCACTAGAGCCTTCAGAGGGAGCACAGACCTGCCAACATCTTAATCTCAGATATCTGGCCTCCAGAGCGCTAAGAGAAAAATCTTTTGTTACTGTAAGCCACCAAGCATGTGGTGATTTGTCACAGCAGCCACAGAAAAGAAATATAAGTAACAGCATTTAAACTGTATGATAACTATAACACAAATAATAGTAAAACATGGAACACGTACTCTGTGAGAGAGGTTACTGAGCACCTACGCACATTCTACCGGCACTATGTACTCAGAACTAGAGGTTCTTTTTGTCAGCTCGAGCTTATGAAACCCTAGGCAAGATTATCCCCATTTTACAGCTCATGAAATGGGGGCTCAAAAAGGTTAAAATATTTTCCAGAAGGTCACGACAAGTAAGTGAGACAGTGGGGATTTGTGTCCAAGTCTGTCTAACCTCAAAATCTTTGCTCTTTCTAATATACCATTTAACTTCTTCCACCTAGGATTCATTTATTTTAGGCCATTTTAAAATTACAGTAAACTGTTCTCGTAGCTAGATTAGTCTTAAACAAATATTGGCTGCCAGACAGATTTTGTGTCATTAAAGGCACTGTAGTCATCTTTCTGCCTGAAAACATTTTTTTTCTGACATCCTCATTCTCTTTCTAGAGAAAGTTTACATGTTAACTATTGCTGAGTCAGACCTGCAACCTTCCTTGCTTAACATCGTCAGAAAGATTTTTAGAAAGCTGAAAACAGGTCCTGAGACTGACAAGTCAATCATAAGTAGTTATCAAAAAAAAAAAAAAAAAAAAAATAGGCAAAAGTTATATTTGTTGGGCATGAATTCCTCGTATAACCTGTTAGACTAAGTTTGTCAAAGTCTGACCTAAACGCTCGGCGCATTTTGGGGAGGATTGAAAAAGTTTCCCTGTTTATCATTGTCAGAAGATGGACATTCCTTGCATTAGAAATTGCACCAAAAAATACCCTCTTAAAATGATAACTTTAAGGAAAATAAGATAACGGTGTAACCACCCCTCAAAAGCCCTTCCTAAATTGTTAATGCACTCCTGGTTTTCCTCAAACAAAGTGGGCAAATTGCTGAGACTGTGAACATTTGTTATTGTCATAGCAGAAGGTAAACTATTTTCATAAATATGCAAATATCTCCTACTGGGCTTCTATAATACTTCCAGCAACTCTGCTGCTGCGTATGTCTATTTCAAATTTGATGATATTAAAAAGGAGGAAAAAGTGCAGAGCATGCAGCTTGGAATTATTTCTGCCCAGGAAAGCTGGCAATTAGAGCCGGGATAGGCAAGCAGGCCTGGGATAATGGATAGTACCAAGATAACCTGCTTAATTTGATCTTCCTCAGAGCCTGAAGATGTTGCAAAGTAATTAGCTTTTTTCTGTATGAAAAAAAGCAAAACAATAACAATCTTTTTATGATTTCACTGCTGATATACTGAGAGGTTTGCAATCTGTAAAAGAACAGTGCTATGAAGATCGAAGACAAGAGTCCTTTATCATTACTGGATTGTATTTGCCTATTTATTTTTTGCAGTATTGGGGCCTTTCTCTTTACCTTTCTGTGAGCTTGTGGAAGTCAGAAATCCCTGAAGGGTATTCCCTCAGGATGTCCACATGCCTAGCCACACTGTGGAAGCAGTAAGGACAAGGCTCTCCTTAAGTGACTTACGTGTAGGTTAAATGAATGAATGAATGAATAAGAGAGGGAGACAAATATAATGGCAAGCATAATTTTCTCATTATATGACAAACTACTGAGGTTAAGACTGGGATTCAGTCCTGGAATTGAGTCCCGGCTCCACCACTCACCAGCTATGCAACCCTGGACAAGTGACAAACTCTGTGCCTCAATTTCCTCACCTAGGATAATGTCTGTAACTCACCAGGCACTGTGCCTGGTTTATGTCAGGTATTGGATTCATGGCAGCTGTTATTAACTTCTCAAGATGGTGAGCTCCCTGACGGACCTTGGAAGAGTACGCTTAGAAGGAATTTTTTGTTGTTGTTGAAAAGATATTTTTGAGCACCCCTGATGTGACAGCTGCTGCATCTGTCTCTTGAAATACACAGAAGGTCCCTACTCTACCTAGTGAAGAGATGTGCCCCAAAATAGATAATAATAAGTATAAAATGTATTATCTATTATTATACAAATTATTCTTAGTGTTGAATTATTCTTAATATTAATGTGATAAATATTACATGTATCACATGTGAAAAAAACCTGAGTTAAGATTGTGGAGCATTCAGGAATTATAACTATGACTAACCATTGCAAAGATGCAGAAGCAGTTTCTAGTGTTTCTAGAATGGCTGTAAAATCAGCTTGCCCCCAAGATGCAGGATCATCTTTCTCCTGCAGATAATCCCTTTTCTGTTGAACACAGTTTTGTCCCCTGAAAACCATCCTAGGAAATTAGAACGCCAAAGCTCTGAGGCCTCAGAGGACACAGGTATAATAGACACAATTCTCTTTGGAAAAGACCGAGTTTCCCCAGGGAAGGGTAGCTGAGCATGCAGCAAAGAGAGTGCCAGGTTCCATAACACGTGCAGTTTTTCATACATTTGCCATGAAGTAGCCCTGTGGAATTCCCTGTGTTTGAGGGGAATATATTAATAACTAGCTTCCTACACCATTCCTAGACATCAAAGCTTCAGATCTTGAGCTCCCTTAAAGAGTTGCTGCCTTTTCCTTGTCTACATCCACATTTGGTTTGGAGGAGGGCTGGGACAGGCCCTGAGATTTCCCAAGGCGGATCTCCGTTCGTGTGCATTCCCCAACCCCACTACCCACTTCTGATTCTGCAAATATTCAAAAGTCCCCTTTTTATGTGGAGATCAGTGAACATTTCACCCTAAAATCGAGCTTCAGGAATCATAGAAAATTTGAGCAGAAATGGTGGAGGGAAAATGATGCTGTGATGAGGATTCAAATCTTGGAAAAACATCGATCTAGAACAGAGGTTCTCAAACTTCAGCAGGCATTAGAGTCAACTGAAGAACTTATTAGAACACAGATTGCTAGTCCTACTCCCAGAGATTCTGATTCAGTAGGTTTTGGATGAGGCTTTGAGAGTTTGCATTTCTAGCAGGTTGCAAATGATGCTGCTGCTGCTGGTCTGGTGATTGGACTTAGAGAATCAATGGCCTAGCAGGTTATAGTAAAGGAAACAAAACTGGATGGAAAGGAGGGGGTTCTAGATTCTTAGCTTAAATATGTCACGAATTCGTAGTAAAAATTTTAAGAAATTCTGCTCTTCCTCTCTGGGTTTCAGACTCTACAACTGTAAAATTGGTGAGATCGGGAGCCATACTTTTCCAGATGCTTGTGACAGAAAACTGATTCCTATTAGCTTAAAAACAAAATGGAGCTGATTTGGTCATTAACTAGAAACGGCTATGTGCAGATATTTGACTTCACGTGTGCCTGGGTTCAGCTCTCAAACAATGTCACTGGGCTTCTGTACCTTTCCGTCTCTCAGCTGGGCTTCATTCTCAGGCAAGTTCTCACCTTGCCTGAGAGTAGTGCCAAGAGGACCACTAAGAGAGTGTAGCCTATCTGCTTAGCAGCTATAGGGAGGATCTCTCTCTCTCAGTAGCTCCAGACAAAAGTACTGGGGCTGGCATTCATTTCTTGGAGTGGGACTTGTGAACCAATTTGGGACATGCTGCCCAGGCCAGGGGCATGTGCAAACTCATGAAACTAAAGGGTAAGGTAAATACAGCTTAGGCCACATGGACCAAAAGTAGGAGAGAGCTGACTCTACAGTAACACCAAGATGTTGCTCTCAGAAGAAAGGGAAATGGAGGGGACACAGCAGAAGATTGTAACTTGGGGATGGATAAATCAGATCAACTATGTTTCAACTTGCTTTTTTTACCCTGTGGACCAACAGCCAAGAAGATTACTTTAAAAGGGTTCCTGCTTTGAAAGTCAGTGTAAGTTTTTTTTCTCCTCCTTTGTGATACAAAATTATGTTGACTATTTTATATGCTTTTAAAATACCACCCCCTCCCGGGGGATGTGACTCCTTGGATGGGATCAGGGCAGATATCGTTGCCAGTGAGGGAGCAGGGAGCTTGTCAGACCTGAGTTTAAGTCCCAGCAACACCATTGGCTGTCTGTGTAACCCTGAGCAAATAGCCTTGTCCTTTCAGTTTCTGTGGAATGGGATATCAATACCTATCTTCCCGGGTGATGGTGGGAATCAAATTTGGTGATGTCTATAAAGCACCTGTCCCAGACAAATACTCAACAGATGGAAACTACTTTTATTATTATTGCTAAACTCAGTGAGGTCCATTTGTCAAAATAGCCTTGATTCCAGCTAGAAGCTAAGGATTATTTCAGACTGTGGACACTGAGACCCAGAGAGCCAATTTGAATAAAGTCACCAATTTGGCAGACTTGGGGTTATTTTCTTCTCTTCCCAACTCACAGTGAGCACTGATATCTTTTTAATAAGGAATCTGGAGCATTTCTGTGAGTTTACAAAATGAAGTAGAAAGTAGCCTGGGTGCGATGAACATAAAAAATAGAGGGAACACAAAGGGAACCTGGAATCAGTGGGAAACATCATTTTCTTTAATTAGCATATTTAAGTGAAGCTTAGAAGCTGCTCCTTCCCTGAAACATTGCATTTTATTAAAAGCTGTTTAGAGCTCATAACCATTCGGCTGATTTTCTCAAAACACGTTCTCCTTATAGGCTGGTGCTAAACTGTGCATATGAAATAAGC
Organism: Rhinopithecus roxellana; assembly: GCF_007565055.1. NCBI lineage: Eukaryota > Metazoa > Chordata > Mammalia > Primates > Cercopithecidae > Rhinopithecus > Rhinopithecus roxellana. The sequence goes on from NC_044562.1 coordinate 130,910,435, forward strand.
TCAGCTTAATGTTGTGTTAAAAGAATTTGGTCTCCAGAGCTGTCTCTCTTCTTAATAATATGTAATCATACTCCATAACTTGCCCCATGCAGGCAAATAATCCAGTTTAATTAAATGTGCCTTTAAATAGTCGAACGGCACTCATCTGCACCTAGCAAGCCTCCTTTTCATCCTGTTAAGACCCTCTCAAGATATAAAAACCCAATAAAGAGGCCATGTAAGATGTGTGTCTGATAATGTGAGGGAAGTCTGACATTTGCTCCATAGTTTAGTGAAACCTGCAGTAGCTTTTGGGCACATTGTCACAGCTGAATGGAGCTGGTGTGGGGCCTCGGGTTCTGGAGGGCTGTATCTGGATGAATCGTCATAAATAGCACATTTGAAGATGAGTCAGTGATCTTCTGGGTTGGAGCTAGCAGCAAAGGAAGTGAGGCAACTGAAACACCAGACAGTTACTCAGGGGAGCTCTCAGAGGGTCTTTAAAGAGGGCCTGGCCTGTGCCTCTGGTCATACTCTCTGGGGACAATGGGTGGATGAGGCCGCAGCTTTCCCTATTATAAGATGTGCTAAGAGGGAAGGGAACCCCATCCTGAAAACTGAGAGCAGAAAATTAGGCAGTATTTCACAGTCAAAAAGAGGTAACAGTAGCATACATAATTGTTACAGTGACCATCCTAATCTGAGTCCCTCAGTTAAGGACTGGATTCAGTTCAATCTAGTGCTTCATGATTCATGCAAGTAACACATTATTTCTCCAGCAACTGCCAAGTGCTAGCCCCTGTTACAGACCAGAGACACAACAAGCAGATGACAAGCAGATAATTAGATGGTGTCAGGTGGTGAGAAGAAAGAGAAGAAAAAGAATACATCTCAGGTCCTGAGAAGAAAGAGAATACATTAACCATGGAGGTTAATGGAGTAGGCAATTGTAGGAGTGGGGTGGACATATTGTCAGTGGAGACCTCATTTGTTAGGTACAATTTGGTAAGATCAGATTTCACACACTCCTGTTGGTTATGTGCTCAAGGCTAAGTTCTAGGAGCTTTTACATTGTCTGTCAGAGACTGTCTACAATGTGTTACTCCATTGGTTGACTTAGTTGATCTTGTTGATCGGTTGGGGCCCCCTTTCTTTATTTCTTTATATTGTGTCCTTCTTCAACAGCATGCAAAACAAGACTTTTTCCAGCTGTTCACCCAGGAATTTTTAAATGCCAGGTTTTATTGTTCTTTGTGAGTTCTAATGTATGTAAGCCCTACCTGCCTAGTGAGAAAATCAACTCTTTAATGTTGAGAACTCAGCCTTTTAGTTGTCTACTTCCTACCCAGCAGGAATGCCTTTGTAATACAGGGTAACACAAACTTCAAACTGTAATACGATTTTAAAATTTATATTTTGGTACTTTATGCTTTGAAAAACTGACCCGTGTATCATCCCAATAAACCTGTGTGGTGAACAAAATCTGTAACATCCAGCTGTGTGGTCTTGGTCAAATTCATTCACTCATTTATTCATCCATTTAATAAATGTGATTTCAGTTTCATGATTAATTTCCTTGGAATTCAGCTTTCTCATTTAAAATTTAGGGACATTAATGCTCATTTTGCATAATGTGAAAATGATATGGTAAATAGGTTAAATAACTACCACAATGTACATAATAGGTGCTCAGTAAATAAGAGCTATTTATGAGTCCAAACATGTGTAGGATGATGAGTGGAAGCAGGAGATATGAGACGTCATGCAAAAGAAATAGCTAGAGGCCAGATCGTGATGGACTTAAAAACCTAATTGCAATGCGGATCACTTGAAGTATTTTAAGCAAGGAAGTGGCATGATCATATGATTATACTGGTGACTGCATAGAGAACGGATTAAAAGAAGACAAAAGTAGAAGCCGAAACACCATTTAGATGGGTATTGCATTGGTCCGCACAGGGAATGATGGTGGTTTGAGCGTGATAAAGGAGATGAAGGGAAGGCAGCAGACACACAAGGTACAGTTCAACAATGGAACAGACAGGACTTGCTAGTGAATTGAATCTGGAAAGTAAGGGAAAGGGAAGAGACTCCCAGCTTTCCAAGTTAAGCAATCAAATGTTTTCTGAGGGAAGTAACACTCAAGGACAAATAGGTTTGCCACTTAGTTTCCACATATCACACCTAGATTCCTAATGACAGCATCCGCCTAAAGCTCAGAAGATAATGCTGGATGAGAAAATAAGTTTCCTGACTTTAACATCCCATGGTATTTAAAGCCATAGGAGGCGATGAGATCACCTGGAGAGAAACTGAAGTGTGAGAAGAGAGGAGGACTCTGGTGAGATCTCTGAAGAACTGCACAGCTTCAAGGTTGCATGAAGGAGGAGAAAGTGAGGAGTGGCCAGTGGCACAGCAGAAAAATCACAGATGCTAGGAAGAGAGAGTGATTCAAAAGGAGGGTGGTTTTTAATTCTCTCAAAACCATCTGAGAGGTAAAGTTAGTTGAGGGTTTAGCAGAACAGAGGTCATTGAAGACCCTGATATGAGAAAATTCAGAAGACAAAAGGAAAAACCAGTTTGGAATAAATATGAGAATAAAGGGCAAATAACAAAGTGGAACTATTTTTTAGGAAAGAGTTATTGAGACCTGCTACATTCCAGGCACTGCTACAGATGCGGGGACTGAGCAGTCAATTGACAGTGTCTTAAGTTACTTCTGTTGTAGAGGGAAGACAGACAATAAACATACAAATAAATATGCGATATGTCAGCTGGAGAGAATGATGCAGCATTAAGCAAGACTTAAAGGGACATAAAGGAGTGTTGAGTGGATATGGCTGTTGTCTTATCTAGGGAGATCAGAGAATTTGGCCAGGGAAGTCCTCTCTTGTGCTGAGGTGTTGGAGCATGGGACCTATAGAAAATGAGAGAAAGCATGCACCATGAAAATGTCTGTGAAGACAATAGCAAAGACTTGGAACCAACCCAAATGTTCATCAATGATAGAGTAGATTAAGAAAATGTGTCACATGTACACCGTGGAATACTATGCAGCCATAAAAAAGGATTAGTTCATGTCCTTTGTAGGGACATGGATGAAGCTGGAAACCATCATTCTGAGCAAACTATCCCAAAGACAGAAAACCAAACACCACATGTTCTCACTCTTAGGTGGGAATTGAACAATGAGAACATTTCACACAGGGCAGGGAACATCACACACTGGGGCCTGTTGGGGGATGGGAGCATGGGAGAGGGATAGCATTGGCAGAAATACCTAATGTAAATGACGAGTTGACGGGTGCAGCAAACCAACATGGCACATGTATATGTCTGTAACAAACCTGCACGTTGTGCACATTTACCCTAGAACTTAAAGTATATATATTTTATATATATATCTGTGAAGAGCACATTCCAGGCAGAAGAAGCAGTACATACAAGGGACCTGAAGCAGCTTCATGAATAGCATTGATAAGAAACATCAATGAATACTCAGCATGGCTTGAGTAGAATGCGTGAAGTAAAACAGGGTAGTAGGTGAGGTCAGAGTGGTGAAGAGGGGTGGTAGGATAGATCATGTCAGGCTTTAGAAGTCTTTTTTCAAAGACAGTCTTTTCCTCTAAGTTGCAAGGTATTTGGGAGGTTTCTGTCAGAAGCTGCTGCAAGGTGGACCGGGTAGAAGCAGAGAAATCCATTGGGGGCTATCGTTGTCTTTCAGGTAAGAGATAATAGCAGCTTGCACCAGATGGTAGTAGTCAAATGGTTGGAAAAAATCAAATTCTGAAAATATTTTAAAGCTAAAGGTAATGTAATTTACTAATAAACTGGATGTTAAGTATGAGTGATGGAAAAAAGTCAAGGATGACTACATAAATGTGAAGAAGGGTTCAAAATATTAGACAACGGCTGGAAGAGACAGGGAAAAAGGTGAGCAGTTTAAGAATATGATTGCCTGAAAATGAGAAGAAACCTGTATTACCTCAGCTAAGAATGCTGTAACATAATACCACAGACGGGGTAGTAAGAACAGAAATTTGGCCTGGTGTCGTGGCTCACACCTGTAGTCCCAGCACTTTGGGAGGCTGAGGGGAGTGGATCACGAGGTCAGGAATTCAAGACCAGCCTGGCCAAGGTGATGAAACCCCATCTCTACTAAAAACAAAAAAATTATCCAGGTGCGGTGGCAGGTGCCTGTAATCCCAGTTACTTGGGAGGCTGAGGCAGGAGAATTACTTGAACATAGAGGGCAGAGGTTGCAGTGAGCTGACAGCACCACCGTACTCCAGCCTGGGTGACAGAGTGAGACTCCGTCTCAAAAAAAAAAAAAAAAGAAATTTATTTTCTAACGGTTCTGGAGGCTGCAAGTTCAAGACCAAGATGGCAGCAGGGTAGGTCTCCTCTGAGGCCTCTCTCCTTGGCATCCAGAAGGCTATCCCTTTGCTGTCTTTTCACACGGTCGCCCTCTGTGCACGCACATCCCTGGTGTGTCTGTGTGCTGAATCTCCTCTTCCTCTAAAAACACCAGTCCTACTGGAATAAGGCACAACCTAATGCTGTCATTTTAACTTAATTACCTTTTTAAAGGCCCTATATCCAAATGTGGTCACATTCTGACTTACTGTGGGTTAGAGCTTTAATACATGGATTTTGGGGAAAACACTATAAAATGCATATCATTGTGATTTTGACTTAGTAGCCATAGAAGAAGAGGAATCACATGAAAGTGTACTGCTCTCCCTCTTTTCAGACTGAAATATCATCTAAGATCAGGATTTGCAATGACCCACGTGGTAGTCGAGGGAGAGAGTGTCTTGCAGCAAGGCTTTTGGATTGTTCTTGGACATAAAGGGTGAATTATATAAAGAAGAGTTTTTGGAAATATTTGCAGGATTGGTATGGAAGCCACATGTCCTTTTATGGAATCAGGTTCTAGAAATTGAAACCTACAGATTTTGAACTTGCCACCTGTACCACATACATTTTTCTAAACCTAGTCTCAGATTGAGAAAGAGAGACAAAGAGAGACAGAAAATGAGATCAGGAAATAAAAATAATAAGAAGTGAATGAAAGTGCAGTTTTGACCTAAGGACCTTAAACAGAACAACGGGTTACTCAGATACTCCTTTTGTAAATAATGAAAATGAAATGAGAGAAAGTAGATGGTCGTTGTTATCACTATTATCACAGCTGTCATCCCCTCATTGATGCCTCATTAAGATGGATTTTAGTTAGATCGCAATCTAATATGGTATTTGGCATAGAGGAAGTGCTAAATAAATATTTTTAAATAACTGCCAGTGAAGGAGAGAAAAAGAGAACCTGAGTCATTGAGGTGATGTGTGAGTAGGATGCAAGCCAGGACAGAAGGTTACAGGGCCATATGTGGGTAAAAATGGCCATACTGGCCGGGCGCGGTGGCTCACGCCTGTAATCCCAGCACTTTGGGAGGCTGAGGTGGGCGGATCACAAGGTCAGGAGATGGAGACCATCCTAGCTAACATGGTGAAACCCCGTCTCTACTAAAAATACAAAAAAAAAAAAAAAAAAAAATTAGCCGGGCGTGGTGGCGGGCGCCTGTAGTCCCAGCTACTCGGGAGGGAGGCTGAGGCAGGAGAATGGTGTGAACCCGGGAGGCGGAGCTTGCAGTGAGTGGAGATTGCGCCACTGCACTCCAGCCTGGGCGACAGAGCAAGACTCCGTCTCAAAAAAAAAAAAAAAAAAAAAAAAAAAAGGCCATACTGAAGTAGGGACTCTGTGATATATATCTCATTCTTACTCGGGGCAGCGATAAAAAGGGAGAGCCTTGTTCAAAAAAAACTGGACAATAAATAGTGTCATTATAGGGGAAAGCATTTACCTTTTTTTCCATAGACGTCCTATGTTTAACCCCATGCTTCAAGGTTGCACATTCAAAATATACCTTCAAAGATTATAGCTTTTAGAGTTTCAAGACAGTAACAGAAGAGTGTTCAACTATGTGGGGGCTCTTCATAGGCCCTGTTCTCCCTATTCCACTGTAATCCATAAATGGTTGGAAATGCAGACCACTGAAGAGAATTAATTAGGACTTTTCAGATTAAATGGGAACAATTGAAAGAGTCTAAGTTTCTTTTCCATCCAGTGTGAGTTTCCTATTTAGTTCAGTAAAGCTCAACTTTTATCAATAGTTTCATTCTCTTGTGGTGTGTAAAACATACACACACTCAGAGGCACCCAGAGGGAACTACATTCTGAGTTATTAGTAAATTCTCTCCAAGTGAAGCTGCCAAACACAGCAGCTTAAAACTAGATATAGCTTCTCAGGAAGCAGCCCAAGCTCAGGCTCTGCCACTGAGATTGGATTAACAGGAGCTCACAGGGCTCTCTTGGGTAAGCTGCATGGACCCAGGGTTGTTAATTTGGGAACTTTATTAAATAGTGGATTAGGATTGAAAGGGAAGGCATCAAAATGTAAGAAGCCCTAGTTTGTTGAAATGAGAAAATTGATGCTGAATGAGGTTATCTCTTGAATCTGGGCAGACTTGTTTTGGCTACCCCACTGCTCAACTCCTGATTAGTAGGGCAGAGAAACAAGTCCACGTAGGCTGAATGGCCAAGAACAGATGAAAATCAGCTAATAATATAGTAATTAGGAACAAAGCCAAAGCAGGACCTGCAGATGCCCAAAGTTAAAGAGATGCAAAGAAAAGTGTTGCTATCTTAAAAAAACAAAAACAAAACAAAACAAAACAACAAAACAGGGCTGATCAGAACAAGTTTTTCAACAGCATATACTTTTAGACTAAGATTGAGGATGAAGGTAACAGAAAAATGATTAGCCGCATAGTTAGGATTACTTATATTTAGAAAAATATTTGCAAAGCTTTCCTTCTTTCATATCATAATGAACACTGAAATTGTGTTGTTTTCCAACATAGCTGCTAATATTTGCAAAGTAATAATTTTGCAAAGGAAACGGTTTGAAATAAAGCATGCCTGATGCTTAGGAGAAAGCAAAGAATGCTATCTTTGAGTAGTTACTTAGGTAGCTTTTGATCAGAAGGAAGTGGCACAGAAACATCCGATTCCAGTCTCACTGGTGCTGTTTACTCCATGTGACCATTATCATGTCTTACTTCTGCACTGGCTTTAGGGTACTTCTACATTATATGAAAGTACTGTACAATTTCCAAGTCCCTTCTAAGTCAAACATTCTGTTACTCTTCCCTCCAAAAGATCCTTCAAGACAATGGAAGACTAAATAGCAACTAGAACTTGCTTTGAAGTAAGGCTGACATTGTCCGCAAACAGGTTAAATCACTATGCTTATATTTTATACTGTTATATATTTTCCCATTGCATCTTCACAGTTTTCCCCAGGCCTTATCTGTGTAGATGGGTACACATGCATAACTGGATTAACAGTAAAAACATGGTCAGAAATGTAAAAGTTCAAGATGCAAGTTTGATGACATACTGTATTTCTCCAAATTAAAATAAAACTAGATCAATCCCTTACAGGAAGTTTAGAAAAGTGTTAGCCATCTCTTCCTCTTTGATTTTCATGTAAAAAGATGGAGAAGCTTCCTTTCTAATCCTTCTGTTTCAGTTTCTTTAGCCAATGGGTTTTTATTAGCAAAAAGTGTCACTGAAGAATGTGGCTGATAATGTCCAGCACTGCAGTTTTTCACTAGACCAATAATATGGTTTGGCTTTGTCCTCACCAAAATCTCAGCTTGAATTGTAACTCCCATAGTCACTACATGTCCTGGGAAGGACCTGGTGGGAGGTAATTGAATCATCGGGGCAGGTGTTTCTCATGTTGTTCTCGTGATAGTAAGTCTCATGAGATCTGATGATTTTATAAAGGGGAGTTCCCCTACACAAGCCTTCTTGCCTGCCACCAAGTAACAAGTGACTTTGCTTCTCATTTGTCTTCAGCTATGATTGTGACGCCACGCCAGCCATGAGGAACTGTGAGTCAATTAAACCTCTTTCCTTTTTAAATTACCCAGTCTCAGGTATGTCTTTATTAGCAGTGTGAGAACAGACTAATACCACCAGCATCCATCAGTGATCTTTCAAGAGAAGAAGAGATTGAAAGTGCTTTTCAGTGCTGCATTCAACTCAGGTGTAGCCTACACCTAAGAAGTTTCCAGTGTGGTTCCAGAAACCCTTTATAAAAATAAATAAGTTATATGATGAAATAATTCCATATTCCATTAAAATCCTTTAACTCTCTATACTTAATTAACAAAGGGTAGGAGTATGAGACAAAATAATAATCACTGTTTAGCTCAAGCCAACAAATATTTGCTGAAATTCTTCTCCATATAAGCAACTTATTTTTATGTGGGTAACACAAAGATGAAACCAACTCTGACTTCTATAGAGAAAGAAGGCCACAATAGAGATGACAACAGCGTGAAACTGTTGTTGGTGCAATAAGTGGAAAATAAAGCATCATGGTGTTGAGGGTGGAAGGTAGTAGTGGGGAACTCATTTGTTGGGAGCATTCGTATTTCATTTTGACCTGGAGGTTAAGTAGAACTTCAACAGTGAGAGAAGTAAAGGAAAAAACAAAGATAATAATAATGGTGAATATTTTCTGCATAATTACTTGATAATATTACTGATTTTTTATTTTAGGGAGGAAATCTTGACCAATATATCTTATCTGTGACATTGCACAGCCAGAACTTGAAAGCATATTTGGCATCAAGGCCTGAATTTATAAAACTGAGAGGGACAAATAGAATAATATATTTGGGCAAAGCCTGTAGTGTCCAGTGTGGTTGTGGCATCTGGAGAGGGAGAAAATGTAGCAGAAGACGAAGTGGTAATTTAGTCCAGATTTTAGAAGGCATTGACTATCAGACAATATCTGACACCATTTATTGAACAAGAGTCCCTGATACTGTCCTTTCCAGGAAAGGAGGGAACTTTTACTATGACACATAGTTAAATGTTAATACCACAGGTGCCCCCCAGGTAGGCTAATAGCTAGATGCATCTTCAAAATAATTTACTTTTTGGGCTGGGCATGGAGGCTCACACCTGTAATCCCAGCACTTTGAGAGGCCAAGGCAGGCAGATCACTTGGGGTCAGGAGTTGGAGACCAGCTTGGCCAACATGGTGAAACTCCACCTCTACTAAAATACAAAAATTAGCCAAGCATGTTGGCATGTGCCTATAGTCCCAGCTACTAGGGAGGCTGAGGAAGGGAAATTGCTTGAACCCAGGAGGCAGAGGTTGCACTGAGCCGAGATGGTGCCACTGCACTCCATCCTGGGTGACAAAGCAAGACTCCATCTCAAGAAAACAAACAAACAAAAAGCAAATTGCTTTTCATATATACTCAGCATTGAAAAGAGAAGCAGAGCACTGTTTGGGGAATGTTGAATAAAAGAAACTCATAGTGGAAATACTTGGACTTGCATATATTTTTTCTGAGTTCTGGCTCCAAACTTTCATGTAAAATAAAAAAGAAAAACTGTTTTATGTCTTAGTTCATTTGAACTGCTATTAAAAAAGGCCATAAACTGGGTGTCTTATGAAAAACAAAAATATTATTTTTCACAGTTCTGGAGACTGGGAAGTCCAAGATCAAGGAGACAGCAGATGCAATGTCTGGTGAGGGTTTGCTTTCTGGTTCATAGATGGCACCTTCTTGCTGTTCTCACATTGTGAAAGGGGCAAGGATGCTCTCTGGAGCCTCTTATATAAAAGCATTAAGCCCATCACCTAATCTAATCATCTCCCAAGGGCTTTACCTCCTAATATATCATACTGGTGATCAGGTTTCAGTGTATGAATTTAGGGAGAACACTAGCATTCAGACTATAGCAAAACCTGTCCATTAATTTGAAACAGAAGCACCTTATAAGATATTTTGTGGTATCAATCATTATTTAATCAAGTTTCTTAAAGAGTTTCACTCCTCCTCTAAAGTTATCATTAGTATATAGACATTTGCCATGTTTTCTGATTGACTAAGACTTTCCCAACACCACTCCAACAAAGAGCTTGAATTCAGGCATGTTACCTAGACAACATCAAGTGAATGCACTTTGCAAAATATGATAGAAAGCAAGCAGTGTGAGGAAGAAAGAATTGCACATAATCCATTTTGTTTTTGTTGCCAAGATTAGTGAAGTATCCAGCATCTGAAGTTTGCAGTGGCTGCAGAAGTTGCAAAGGTGCTTTTCTTACATCAAAGGGGCATTGTGAAGGAATCAATAGTGCTTTCAGAAGCAGTGAGTTTTTGATGCACAAGCAGTATTGGTACAAATTGTATTATCTAGTGAGTGTGCAGTTTTCTTACCAGACCAGTTTCACAGTGTGGTTTAAAGGCATTGCCCTGAACACTTAGCCTCCAATTTTCTTTTAATAATTCTATGACTTGTTAAATATATGTAATACATTCCTTTTCTGTTTAATTTTCCTAAGCTAGCTTCTGTTGCCTGGATCTGCAAATCTCATCTAATACACAATGTCCTTTCTTTTCTGAGAAACTTAATTTTCTCTACCTTATTCCATATCCAGTGATGTTTTCAATCCTCAACTGATGGTTTGGCAGCTCATATGGATGGGTGCTTCAGGCAGCTGTTGTACCAACCTGTTAGTGAATCTGGAACTAAATATTGGATGGAGCAACTCTAGGAGGGGAACCAGTGAAAGGACATGGGTCACTATGTGGCAGAAAAATGGTGGGGAGCAGTAACAGGAAGGCTTAGCTGTAGGGCTGAAAAAAATTAGGCTCAGATTCACAATTTATCTTGGACTAGCCTTGTGTACAACTGTAGTAATATTTTAATTGTCAGTTGCTCCCATCTCTAAGTTTCCACAGCATATCACAGCTTGGTTATATCACATAATGTACTACAATTATCAGTTTATTCATCTGCCTCTACCATTAGACTGAAGCCAGAACCGTAATACTCTTGTGTGTCTGTAACTAGTACTGATTGTTGGACTTCATGAAAGACCCAACAGTTTCTCTCATCACCACCCCCCAAATTTTGAACAAATTGATAGATAAGATAAAAGATTAATAGAAAACACTGATATAGTATTTTTCTAAGCATTTTCCATTAACTCATTTAGTCTACAACAATCTTGTAAAAGTAGGTACCTGCAGTACCTACCTATTTTCTCAGCACATTGCCAAATATAAATCAACAGGAAATGTAAAATCAACACAATAATAAATTTTCAAATAGCTGAATATGAACTTCTTTCCAGGATCAAATTCCTTGAGAGAAAATAAGGTCCATAGATTAGATCCCCTTGAAAATTCAAATTTAGATACAACAAAATTCAAAGTAATTGAAGTCCAAAATCAAGTATTATTGTCCTTGGCCATGTAAAGCCAAAGGAAGTGAAGCCCTTTTTGTATTCTACTCGGTCTTAACTCAAGAGATTTTCAATGCCTGGCTTCCTTTAGAAGCCACAGCCAGTGTTATCCATCACAGAATACAGGCCATTTCTCTGAACCTCAGGAACTGAATTAGTTCAACATCAAGTCTGTCATGTACCTCACTTTTTAATGAGTCCAAAGATATATATATTTTTAATTTTTTTAATTTATTTTTAATTTTTATTATACTTCAAGTTCTAGGGTACATGTGCATAACGTGCAGGTTTGTTACATATGTATACTTGTGCCATGTTGGTGTGCTGCACCCATCAACTCGTCAGCACCCATCAATTCATCATTTATATCATGTATAACTCCCCAATGCAATCCCTCCCCCCTCCCCCCTCCCCATAATAGGCCCCAGTGTGTGATGTTCCCCTTCCCGAGTCCAAGTGATCTCATTGTTCAGTTCCCACCTATGAGTGAGAACATGCGGTGTTTGGTTTTCTGTTCTTGTGATAGTTTGCTAAGAATGATGGTTTCCAGCTGCATCCATGTCCCTACAAAGGACGCAAACTCATCCTTTTTTATGGCTGCATAGTATTCCATGGTGTATATGTGCCACATTTTCTTAATCCAGTCTGTCACAGATGGACATTTGGGTTGATTCCAAGTCTTTGCTATTGTGAATAGTGCCGCAATAAACATACGTGTGCATGTGTCTTTATAGCAGCATGATTTATAATCCTTTGGGTATATACCCAGTAGTGGGATGTCTGGGTCATATGGTACATCTAGTTCTAGATCCTTGAGGAATCGCCATACTGTTTTCCATAATGGCTGAACTAGTTTACAATCCCACCAACAGTGTAAAAGTGTTCCTATTTCTCCACATCCTCTCCAACACCTGTTGTTTCCTGATTTTTTAATGATTGCCATTCTAACTGGTATGAGATGGTATCTCATTGTGGTTTTGATTTGCATTTCTCTGATGGCGAGTGATGATGAGCATTTTTTCATGTGTCTGTTGGCTGTATGAATGTCTTCTTTTGAGAAATGTCTGTTCATATCCTTTGCCCACTTTTTGATGGGGTTGTTTGTTTTTTTCTTGTATATTTGTTTGAGTTCTTTGTAGATTCTGGATATTAACCCTTTGTCAGATGAGTAGATTGCAAAAATTTTCTCCCATTCTGTAGGTTGCCTGTTCACTCTGATGGTAGTTTCTTTTGCTGTGCAGAAGCTCTTTAGTTTAATGAGATCCCATTTGTCAATTTTGGCTTTTGCTGCCATTGCTTTTGGTGTTTTAGATATGAAGTCCTTGCCCATGCCTATGTCCTGAATGGTACTACCTAGATTTTCTTCTAGGGTTTTTATGGTATTAGGTCTAACATTTAAGTCTCTAATCCATCTTGAATTAATCTTCGTATAAGGAGTAAGGAAAGGATCCAGTTTCAGCTTTCTACTTCTGGCTAGCCAATTTTCCCAGCACCATTTATTAAATAGGGAATCCTTTCCCCATTTCTTGTTTCTCTCAGGTTTGTCAAAGATCAGATGGCTGTAGATGTGTGGTATTATTTCTGAGGACTCTGTTCTGTTCCATTGGTCTATATCTCTGTTTTGGTACCAGTACCATGCTGTTTTGGTGACTGTAGCCCTGTAGTATAGTTTGAAGTCAGGTAGCGTGACGCCTCCAGCTTTGTCCTTTTGACTTAGGATTGTCTTGGCAATGCGGGCTCTTTTTTGGTTCCATATGAAGTTTAAAGCAGTTTTTTCCAATTCTGTGAAGAAACTCATTGGTAGCTTGATGGGGATGGCATTGAATCTATAAATAACCTTGGGCAGTATGGCCATTTTCACGATATTGATTCTTCCTATCCATGAGCATGGTATGTTCTTCCATTTGTTTGTGTCCTCTTTTATTTCACTGAGCAGTGGTTTGTAGTTCTCCTTGAAGAGGTCCTTTACATCTCTTGTAAGCTGGATTCCTAGGTATTTTATTCTCTTTGAAGCAATTGTGAATGGAAGTTCATTCCTGATTTGGCTCTCTGCTTGTCTGTTACTAGTGTATAAGAATGCTTGTGATTTTTGCACGTTAATTTTGTATCCTGAGACTTTGCTGAAGTTGCTTATCAGCTTAAGGAGATTCTGGGCTGAGACGATGGGGTTTTCTAAATATACAATCATGTCATCTGCAAACAGGGACAATTTGACTTCTTCTTTTCCTAACTGGATACGCTTGATTTCTTTCTCTTGCCTGATTGCCCTAGCCAGAACTTCCAACACTATGTTGAATAGGAGTGGTGAGAGAGGGCATCCCTGTCTTGTAGCAGTTTTCAAAGGGAATTTTTCCAGTTTTTGCCCATTCAGTATGATATTAGCTGTGGGTTTGTCATAAATAGCTCTTATTATTTTGAGGTACCAAAGATATTTTAAAACACAAGAGTTTATTCCAGTACTGCTGCAAACCTTAAACATGTAGAAACAAAGGGAATTCCTACTCCTCAAGACCTCATTTCAGATAAAGAAACCCAGAATTTAGGGCTTCCAAAGACTATAGCAAAGATTTGATGGTATCTGAAAAAAAGTGAGTAGATAAAGAAAATTCTAATTTCAGCTCCAAATGTACCAATCAGGCCTTTCCTGTTTAAGAAGATGATCAACTGTAAATTTAAACTCAATTAGGAGATAGATCTTTTTGAACAATAGTTAACTTGGGCACTGTACATTTATCTTATCTGAGATGGAATTTCACTCAGGGATTCTGTCTCCCATTGCAGAAAGGGCTATTTGACTTCACATTGTGTCTTCTAGACATACAAATATGCAGTGGTGGTGGTCCAATCATCAAGCCTTTCTTGAAGTAACATTATTTCCCATTAAGTGCATTTAAACCTCCCTAATTTCCATGTTTCCTTTGATCCCTGTGTCCCTGACACCCTTGTCCCCTATGGAGCATGGGTTTTTCTCGAAGCATATTTGCTCACTCCCATGCCAACAGGCATTCTTATTCCCCGATGTCTATTAACAAAACTCCTTGACAGGGAATTGATGAGGCCTAAAACACCTGCCTCCTAGAGGAAGTTTCTCCCTTGTCATATCTGACTTTCAGTTGAACCAATATCTGGAAACAGAAACTGTTTTTGCTGCTTCTGAAATTTGTAATGAGGGGCCCTGAGGACCAAAATTTCTAACATGTGCTCTTCAAATACAATAAAATACAAAAAAAGTTTAGTAATTAATCCAGGACAAATGTGAGGTCCATTTGTATGTGTGTGTATGTGTGTGTGTGTGTGTGTGTGTGTGTGTGTGTGTAAGAGAAGGGTGATTCTTGAGGCACCTAATAAGCCCCAGGGCTATGGAGTTTTCTCCACATTCCCAATATTGAATTGAATTTGGAGTAACAGATCCATTACAATCCAGCATATTTTAATACTAGAACCTTACCAGAGCTCTGTGTATAGATCTCAGCCACCTTAGGGCTTAAAAGTGACAAATATTCCACCTATTATATCTAAAATGATCCTCCAATACCTGTTCAAGCTAAACTTGAGTAGTTTAAGATTTAGCCATGCAGCTGGTACCATAAGTAAGTACCCTCCGTTGGGCTAAAAACTTTGGCAAGATCCATGACTTAATTTGTGGGCATTAGTACAAAATGGAAATGTGGGCCCCTTCAAGTCAGAGGCCCTGTGTGACTGCACTGCTCCTACGCCCATGACAAGGGCCTGCACTGTGATGGCCTATAGGTTGTTTGTAGATTTAGCATCCCTTTGTCTAACTTCAGCCCACTTCATTACCAATATAACTGATAGGAAACTTCACATAGATGTGAGACAAATTTGGTTTCACGATGTGGAGCCTTCATATTAGACAGATTGACAGTTTTGGTCACAGTGAGGGGAAACCACACACTAACCCCCATTAGAACAGAAACTTTACTGCTCAGCCTAACATCTGACCAAGAGCTGAGCAGGCAGGTTTCAAAAAGAAGGAAAAGAACAAGGGGAAGAGTTATGCCAAATTTCTATTTGAAACTTCCTCATGGTAAGTCACTCTCACCTCAACTCCCGGCCTGGGAAACTGTGAGTGTGGAGGTTTAGAGATGCCAAGTGTGATATATTTGCTGATGTTCTCCTTCTTGTAGAAACAGTGAGCCAGGGAAGGGAGGTCGCCACCCCAGTTTCCCATATCCATAGACAACATTGATGATAATGTCCCTCATGTGATAGGTGTTTAATAAATATTTTCCTAAAGAATAAATGTCCCAAAGCTAGTAGACGTGTAACTTGGTCTATGTTAGGATTTCAGGTAGAACTCCTTATTCTTCACAGAATCAAATAATTAATTTCTTGGCAGCACAGTATTAGACAACATCATTCACTATATATGTCATGAATTTCTTCCTCAATTCCTTTTCCTATCTTGGTTTGCTGAACAACAGCTGCTTCTAAACCCCGCTCTTAGTCAATGTGCAGCATAGAGTACTGGACAGAGAATTAAGAAAATTCAGTTTGAGTCTAAGTTTTGCCTCTGATTTGCCCAAGAATTTAAGACAATCAACTCATCTCTTAGCCTTAGCTTTCTACTTCAACATGAAGAGGTCAAATTGTAAACAAAGCTTTCAACATTTCACATTGCCCAGCCATCTCTCAATCTAAAGCCCAGAACGTCCAAGGCAAAAGAAAGGCAGCTCACTTCATCTGCAAAAGATATGTGTATACAGACATTCTGTATTAGGTTGAATATTTAAAGTAGATCCTCACAGGCATATTAAAAATGTCTACCATTAAACAAAAGAGAGAGATGATTTAGTATGGTAATATATGACAAGATAATTCTTCATATTTCAAAAGGTCATGGATAAATTATTCAGTGGTAAGTAATATTTTTAATATATAGCACATCATACTTCCTGGAGGTTGACTGAAAACTAGTTTTTTTGTAATTGTTATGAAATCCTGCTCATGCCCATAGAGAACCTCTACGTCCTGCTAGTAGCCATTCACTCCGCTGGTGGGGAGTCCATGAATCGGGTGATGATGGTGCTATGCTTCTATAGTCCTGACAAGTGGAGCTGTGATGGCAACAGAGCCACCACCACACTGTCGTCAGGACTTTTCCTTAGACTCAGGGCTGACTCAGGGCAAAACTGTGAAATAGATGAGGTTTTATCTTGGGAACCATGTCGCATGTCCCATGAACAATTCTACTTGACCACTGCCTCTGTGTCAGTATAAGGGACTGAGAGTACTGTCCCTACAACAGCATGGCACACGCCAGTGCATGATTTATAGCAAGGAATAGGAAGGTGAATGTAGCATGTTCTTTGGGTTTTATATCTTATAGTGTGTCCTGTGAACTTTGCCTGCTTTTTACTTTGTAAAACCTGTGTAACGGAAAGGAGAGAGCCTACCTTTTACTCTCAAATGAGAAATGAAATGATGTATAGTTATTATTCCTGCTAACAGTCTTGAGTATAACAGAGAATGAGTCCCCTCAAGAAGGAAGAAGCATAAGCAACAGTTTAACAACAGAAAATTTTTTTTGTTTCCTTCTTCTAAAAAAGAACAGATCTTGAATCTACACTCCAATTAAAAAAAAAAAAAAAGAATAAGGCCCAAAAGACTCACTCAGAGCATGCTGAGAAATCAATGTGGGTAATGTCTGATTACTAATGTCATTTTGAGTAGAAAATAAAAGGACTTTGATGAAAACCTGTCTAAAATGTCTCTTAAATTTTCTGAATCATCCCCAATGTTTTATAAAATGAATGAATAAATTTAAACTCTGAGAAAGAGTGTGAATCTTCCAAAATATTTTGATAACTCCCCTAAAATAAATACATACCTCCTAGTTCTCTCGGGGGGGAGGGGTGGTGTTGTTGGACTTATCTCCCACCATCCCACCACTCCCATGTCAGGGCCACACAATAGGCCAAAAGTTTCAACATCCTGAACACCAGACTTGCTAGAATTTACCACATTGATCATATTCTTTTACACCAGTTGATGGTAGCAAAGCTACATTCCAGGCAGCTAGATTCAAGCACTATACGTTCCTCTCTTCAATGCATCTTTCCCTGTCACCAGGCTATGCCCTGCCCTCTGGTTACAAATTCCACTCCCTCACTTTTTCTGTTCCCCATCTCAACTTAGGCATTAGACTTATTTATTTATTTATTTTTGGCATATCTTCATTTCAAAAAAAAAAATTCCATCTTTTTTTTGGTTGAAAAGTCTCTTTTTTACTCCCTTCAAGATCTTTTTCAAGGATCCTTTCCTACTCTTTGTCACCCAAGACCAAGATTACTCCTTACCTACTCTAATGTTTAAGGCAATGGAGAGCTCTGTACCTGGTGAGTCTGGCAATCTTACGCATGATATGATGAAGTAGGGCAGGAGACATTGGAAAAAATCAAGTACTCTGCTAATACTTGGAGGCCTGGAATCTTGGAAGGCAAGGATCTCCACTATGTATATTTTTTGCATTGGATCCTATGCCACAATTCCACTGAAGGTGTCCAGAATATTCAGACTTTCTACCTGTTTGCTCAAGGAAAATGAATCTAATAACATTGAACACACAGACACGGTGATGGCCTAACGTAGCCTTCCTATCAGGAGTCTTTGCTTTATTAGAAAAGATACTGTGGGGCCAGGCACGGTGGCTCATGCCTGTAATTCCAGCACTTTGGGAAGCTGAGGCAGGAGGATCACTTGAGGTCAGGAGTTTGAGACCAGCCCGGCCAACATGGTAAAACCCTGTCTCTACCAAAAATACAAAAATTAGTCGGGCATGGTGGTGCACGCCTAATCCTAGCTACTCAGGAGGCTTAGCAGGGCAATTACTTGTATCCTGGAGGTGGAGGTTTCAGTGAGCCAAGATTGCACCACTGCACTCCAGCCTGGGCAACAGAGGGAGACTCTGTCCCTCTCCCCCCGCAAAAAAAAAAAAAAAAAAAAAAAAAGGAAGAAAAATGTTTAGGAAGAACAGGGAGATATGCTTAATTAAAAGGCATGGCATAAATTCCTAGCATAAAAGCCAGATGGAAAATCACTGGGGAAGGCAATTTCTTATTTCCTCTACTTATAAAATCAAAACAATTTACTATGAAGCCACCTGATGGTCACCTGGGCTCCATTTTCAGGGAGGCATTTGAGAAAGTAGTAGAGAGTGCAGGATGGAGAAAGGTACATTTGCCAGCCTTCTTATTGTAACTGAAGGCCTTTCCACTTCTGTGTCTTTTAAAATAGAAGCTCCAGAGTAAATCACAACACAGGAAAACTAAACAACCTCAAGTGGAAGCACAAGTTGTTGAATTTTGCAGTGAGTAATAAAACATCAAAGTAGTGGCAAATCCAAAGAAGTGAACTGATTGAGGATGTGAGATTTTTTTCTTTTTTGAGGTTCAAGAAATTTTTTTGACAATCTTTTTCTTCCCTTTCTTTCTTTCCCTATCTTTCCTTCCTTCTCTTTCTCCTTCTTTCCCTCCTTCCTTTCTTCTTTCTTTCTTTCTTTCTTTCTTTCTTTCTTTCTTTCTTTCTTTCTTTCTTTCTTTCTTTTTCTTTTCTTTCTTTTCTTTCTTTTCTTTCTTTCTTTCTTTCTTTCTTCTTTTTCTTTCTTCTTTCTTTCTTCTTTCTTTCTTCTTCTTTCTTCTCTTCTTCCTTTCTCTTCTTCCTTCCTTCCTCCTTCCTTCCTTCTTCCTTCCTTCTTTCTTCTTCTTTCTTTCTTTCTTTCTTTCTTCTTTCTTTCTTTCTTCTTCTTTCTTCTTTCTTTCTTTCTTCCTTTTTCTTTCTTTCTTCCTTTTCTTTCTTTCTTTCTTTCTTTTTCTTCTCTTCCTTTCTCTCTTTCTTTCTCTTTCTTTCTTTCTTTCTTTCTTTCTTTTCTTTCTTTCTTTCTTCTTTCTTTCTTCTTTCTTTCTTTCTTCTTTCTTTCTTCTTTCTTCTTCTTTCTTTCTTTCTTTCCTTCTCTTTCTTTCTTTCTTTCTTTCTTTCTTTCTTTCTTTCTTTCTTTCTTTCTTTCTTTCTTCTTCTTCTTTCTTCCTTCCTTCCTTCCTTCCTTCCTTCCTTCCTTCCTCCTTCCTTCTTCTTCCTTCCTTCCTTCCTTCCTCTTTCTTCCTTCCTTCTTTCCTTCCTTCCTCCTTCTCTACCTTTCTTTCTTCCTTCTCTCTACCTCTTTTTCTTTCTCTTTCTCTTCTTTCTTTCCTTTTTTCCTTTGTTTCTTTCCTTCCTTCCGTCTCTCTTCCTTTCTTTCTTCTCTTCTCTCCTTCCTTTCTTTTCTTTCTCTCTTTATTTTATTTTGAAGTAATTTCACCCTCTTTGGCCCCTGCTGGAGTGCAGTGGTGTGATCCCAGCTTGCTGCAGCCTCTGCCTCCCAGGTTCCGGTGATTCTCCTGCTTCAGCCTCCCAGCTAGCTGGGATTACAGACACGCGTCACCATGCCTGGTTAATTTTTTATTTATTTATTTATTTATTTGTATTTTTAATAGAGACAGGGCTTCACCATGTTGGCCAGGCTGGTCTTGAACTCCTGACCTCAGGTGATCCACCTAACTCGGCCTCCCAAAGTGATAGGATTACAGGCGTGAGCCACTACGCCCGGCCTCTTCTCTCTCTTTCTTTCTCTTGCTCTCCTTTTCTGTCTCTCTCTTTCTTTACCTCTTTCAGTTTTACCCTTGACTAAAAACTTACTTGATTCTCAGACCTAGCTGTCTTGATAAGCTAGATTGATTGGCAACTTTGGCACAGAAAAAGAGTAAAAATTCTTTGTCTCTGTTTCTTGTTGCCTACATAGAGCATGTTTTGGGGAAGGAAAAAAATGCGTTGTCTAATCGTATGATCCACTGAAAGAAATTTGACTTGTTCTTGTGAGGCATAGGTGCTCTCCAGGTAATAACACCAAATTTCAGGCTAAAAGTCAGGAAGGAGTGCATAAAAGACAGAGAATGAGTAAATTCATAATCAGGGTAAAATGGACAATGTAGACCACACACACATGGGTATATGGGTGGTGGATATGAAAAAAAGCCTTGGAAACATTCACATATAATATAGGCCTAGGAAACACTCATATTTAATTTTAATTATATTGCATGGGAATGATGATTAATCTTTCAAAAGACTGTTGTGAAACTCTGTCATTCTGTGTCACTCATTTTGTGACTATCCTGGTACAAACCTTTAACATCTCTCCCTGAGCCTATAGCTACTTGAGTGTTCACAACTCCACTGTTTCTATCTTCTTGTCCACACTGTCAACAAAGGTTGTACATAAACCACAAATGTCATTATGGTGCTCTGCTGCTGAACTGCCTCAATAGCCTGTTATTATCTAGAAGATTAAGCCCAAAGTCCTTAGGAAGGGTTTGGCTTACCTCATTTCCTAGAAATATCCAACACTTAGACTCTATCAATGTACTTACCTGCCAAATGTACACTTCATTATCTTAAATTTGCGTTTCCTTTTTTTTCAACTTTTAAATTTTGAATCAATTTTAAGCTTACAGAAAAGTTGAAAAAATATTACAGAGACTTTTTGTATATTCCTCACTCCTCTTCCCCTCCCATCTTGCATAACAATACTTCATTTATCAAGTAAAAGGAATTGACATGAGGAAATACTATTAACTAAAGACCTTATTCAAATTCTACCCTTTTTTCCACTAACTTTTTTCTGGTTCCATACCATATTCAGAATCCCACCTTGCATTTTAGTTGTTATTTCCTCCTAGTCTCCGACAGTCTGTAATAGTTCCTTAGTCTTTCCTTCTCTTCCCTAACATGGACACTCTTGAAGAGCAATGATCAGTTGTTTTGCTAAATGTTCCTCAGGTGTGGTGTGTCTCATGTATTTTCTTGGGATCAGAGTAGAGTTACGTTATTTTATTTATTTAATTTTTTTTTTTTTTTTTTTTTTTTTTTTTTTTTGCAAGAACACCACAAAATGATATTGTGTTTTTCTCACTGCATCATATCACGGAGCTCATAATGTTGATATGTCTTATTATTGGCAAAGCTATTTTCTATCCATTAGAAGGTTGTTTCTGCCAGATTTTACTTCCGTAAAATTATCTTTGCTTTTGTAGTCAATCATACCTTGGAGGAGATGCTTTGAGGATATGTAAATTTTGTTTTTTCTTAAGCTTTTACCCAATAAATTTAGGACTCATCTGAATTTTACCTGCAATAATTATTACTGATGTATGATCAGTTTCTCATTGTTTTCCTCTTTGCCTTAAATGCCTAGTTCCATTTTTTTTCTTCTATCCAATTACTCCTTATATGGCTTATCCCAGCTGAAGATTGTTTCTTCTCTGAGAAACCTTTTCACACAGTCCCAGGCAGACCAAGATTTCATCTCTCCATACTTTCTTAGCATCCTCGCACATAGCTCCACAATACTCACCACCACGGTTACTGGTTGTTTTTACTACCCTGGGAGTCACTCTGTGTGACTGCAAACTCCTTGAGGGAGACAACATTGTCTTAGCATTTTTTCTACCAATACCTAGCGTGGGATCTGGTCTATAAGAGACTATCAGTATGTGCTTAGAGAATAAATGAATGCATCTATTATATTATTTCCAAAATTCATTTTCCAGCTGAAACATTTAGAGTTTTTTTGTTACAGTTAGAAGAATAATGTTCACTTCTAAAACCGTGATTCTGATTTTCTGCCAAAATTTTCCCCCTTTGGGAAATTTACGATGTGTCTGGAATCAGCCCTATTTAATCTAAAAACAAGTCAAATCTTGTTTTCTACTTTTTTTCCCTACCTTCCCTCCTTATACAATGGTCTGCTCTTTTCTCCTCCACTTGTGATTCTGTTTGTACATATATTTTCAGGAGCAAAAGTAAATAAATTACTCATTCATTCATTTTGCTAAGCTTCTGGGTATCTCCTGCCCTGGTCCTGACATGAACTTCTTTAACCCTTGGTGGTATATTTCCTCCTGTGTATTTGCTTTATTCTGTAAATTTAAGGGAGGTTTTGTAAAACTGCCTTTAATCCCCTGAAGATACAAAACAAACAGTGGAAACTGACTCTTTGCCTAATAGCTATTATCATTATTATTACATAATCAGTGGTTTGAGTCATTAATGCAGGAAACTAGGCATGAATGTGGATGAATGGCCTGACTGGCCATGTGCCCACATATGTCAGCAGTAGCTGATAAAACTGTAAATACTAAAAAGAACTTGTTCTCCTTTTCCATCACCATCGTCATCATCATCATCATTATCACAGTCATCTCATTATCACTGTCTTCATCACGAAAACCTATACCACGTTGTCTGTGGTCTGCACAGAACCATGACTAATACCAACCATGCCTAATCCTTTAACATCACTCTTTTGAACCCTCTTAGCACTTTGAACCCTCATACCACCTGATTTTGACAGTTCCTTTAGACTGCATTGTAGCCATTTGGTGCTGCGATCTTGTCCTTCTTGACCTACTTTTCTCTACATTTACTAGGCCAGGAATTTCATAAAGACTGAGATAAAAGATCATACTCCTCTTTATCGTTAGCATTTATTGCTGTATGAAAACATAATAGTGGCTGAATAACTGTTTGTGGAATTAAACTATTTGTCTTCCGTGTAGATAAAGAAACAATAAATTGGGGAAAGGCATGTAAAAAATTAATAATTCCAGAATCAAAGCTCAGCTTTTTCACTGATAAAATGTTATTGATAAGCACATTTTGTGTACAGACAAGGCTTCTAGATGTTTTGAGAAGTTGGAAACATGGATTCTAGAATGAGACCTGCAAATACCAAAGATTCATTTGAACGTGATTTATGTCATACTTTTTTAATAGTGGGAGATATTCAACAAAAGGAATAGTCTAAATGTTATTCTTTTTGCATCCACAACAGTACTAATTTTAAGATTCTACCACCTCTTAATTCCTATTTACGGTGTCTTAGTTCTGATATTCATTATTTTTCACCTGGATAATTGTACTACCTTCAAACGATTTTCCAGCTTCTAATTTCTTCTCCCTACAGTTCATAAGAGATGACTCCCCATTGATCATAAGACCAAGTTCTAATCCCTTTTAATAGCATATTCAATTTCAACTACCAGTCTATTTTATTGGGCTTCTCTGTTACCATGCTCTGAGAGCTGCACTGCAGCTACCTAGAACTTCACAAATCTCCAGGAGAAAGTGTACCATGCTCTTTATTATTCCATGCATTTGTTCATAGTGTTTCTATAACTTGAAAGGCCCATCAATTTGATTTGATCTTTCAGGATCCACATAAAAATATTATCCTCTCAATGAAGTATTCTATAAGTTTATAAGACAGAATTGTTCTGCCTCCATCATTTGCCATACAACTCCATTTGTAGCTTTATAACATTTATAACTGTGTTAGAGTTACAGTTTATCCTTGAACAGCACAGATTTGGACAGCACAGGTCACTTATACGTGGATTTTTTTTCAATAGAATGTACACTCAGTGTTCCTGCCTTTTCTGCCTCACCTTCTACCTCCTTGATCACTTCTACCTCTGATACCCCTGAATCAGCAAGACCAATCCCTCCTCTTTCCCTCCTCAGTCCACTCAACATGAAGATGATGAGGATGAAGATCTTTATGAAGATCTACTTCCACTTAATAAATAGTAAAAATATTTTATCTTCCTTGCAATTTTCTTAATAAAACCATCTTTTTTCTAGCATACGTTATTGTAAGAATATAGTATATACTACAGATAGCATACAAATTATATATTAACTGACTGTTTATGTTATCGGTAAAGGTTCTGGCCAACATTAGGCTGCTGCTAGTTAAGTTTTTGGGGAGTCAAGAGTTATACTCAGATTTTTGACTGTGCAGGGAGTCAGCACCACAAAGCCTCTCATTGTTCAAGGATCAACTGCATTTGTTTATCAAATTGAAGTTCCCTAAGGCTAATAGCTGTTCATCTCTGCACCAACACCTAGAGAAAAATTGTAGTAGGCTGAGGTGCTCTAACAAACCCTGGAACCTCTGTTGTCTATCACAATGAGAACTTAATGTTTACGCATGAAAGACCATTGTGATAGCAGGGGGTGCGTGTGGGGGTGGGGTGAGATTTTCTGTTCCACACAGTCACTCAGGGACCCAGGCTTCTTATGTATTATGGCAACTCTATGTTCAATATGTAGAGTCCAAATGTTCCACAGGAGCAGTAAGTGGAAGGTTGCATGTGGGAGATTTTTGTAGGTGAGACCTGGAAATGGCACACAATTTTATATCACATTTCAGTGCCGTAATAGATGTTATCTAACTTAAAGCATTCTGGGAAATGTAGTTTAGCTGTGTGCCCAGAGAACAGAAGAGAGACATGAATATTTGAAGGGACAGCATCCTCTGCCATTCTGCTGAGTAAATGGGTGCAGAATGAGTACAATGGAAGGCTCTTTTTAATCTGAAGTCATTGTGGTGAATGGACGAACAAAGAAAATAGTTTTTGAATCCAAAAATCTTGGTTTCATACTATAGCAATGCAAGCCAATTAGAAGCTCTGTGACCATGGCAGGTACCTAAAACTCTCTAAACCTCAAGTTATTCATCTGTAAATGAAGTTGGTATGGGGATTACTGAGAAATACATGAAAAGCATCTGGAACATAGGAGGAACTATTTAATAATTATTCTCATTTCATTCAAATCAATATTTTTAAGAATATGCAAAGTGCTAGAGCAATGTGCTGAGCAATGTGCTGAGCATTAGGAATAGAAAAATCTATTCAAAGCATCCTCACCTTTAGGAAATCAGAGATCAATTGTTAGGACATAATTGTAGATAAGAAAATGAATATTTAAAACACACAGTGATAAACAGGCTTTTTATTATAGAGGGTATCAAAATACCCAAAGAACATGAAAAATGACTCAAATCATGAATCATCTTTACATATGTATAGGAACCCATCATGGTTGTACGTTGGGTAAAATTAAAGATACGAACAATACAAAGTGTTGGCAAGTTTATGAAGCAACTGTGACTCTCCTGTCTAGCTGGAGGAGTGGAAATTGGTCCAATTACATTGAAAAAATATTTTAAAGTACTTACTAAATCATAACATACACATATCCTGCAACCTAGCAATTGCACTCCTAGACATATGCCCAACAGAAATGAGTGCTTATGTTCACCATAATATACAAGAACAGTCTCTTTATGCATAGAAGTGTTAAACTGGAAAGAAACCATGTTAGCTGGGAAGAAGCCTGAATGAATTTTCTGGGGTGATGAAAATGTTCCATATCTTCATATGGATGCCAGTTATACCTAAACAGTTAAGATCTGTATGTTTCAATGTATATAAATGATGGTTTAATAATAACAGTAATAACAATGATATCAACAATATCAATATTAAAAAATACTTTTTA
The DNA here is from genome assembly GCF_007565055.1 of Rhinopithecus roxellana. Taxonomy (NCBI): domain Eukaryota; kingdom Metazoa; phylum Chordata; class Mammalia; order Primates; family Cercopithecidae; genus Rhinopithecus; species Rhinopithecus roxellana. The sequence goes on from NC_044562.1 coordinate 130,936,156, forward strand.
AAACAGGTGCTTCCAAATTGGCAGATACAAGGGTCTGTTATCACACTTCAGTTGTAGTTTTTGATGATGGCTCCTATATCCTAGGATATGCCACAGCTCCCCCTGCACCCAAAGAAAGTTCACCAATGACACGGACTATCTCAATAATTCTCTCCACATTATTAGAGTTATTTGTATTAAAAACTCATCCTCAGTTGTGGCATTAAGGCAATCTAGCTATTTCATGGCTGTTCTTCATACTAACCAGGTTACAGTTCAAAAAAGACCCAAACATACCTTCCATTTTGAACAAAAACTCAGACAGCTATTTTGTTTCTCTGCTTGCCAAACAAACTTCACTATATAAATTAATCCTCTTCATTAAAAAAGGGGTAATCTTCATGTCGGTGATAAAACACACCAAGTAGGGAAGAAAATATTTTATTGCAAATTTGACTTAAAATAAGAGGTAATAAAACCAATTTCTTCAAAGTCCTCTAAAGCACTGTCTTTTAAAGACTATATCTTGTTCCCTAATTATATGGTAATAACTGAATACAGTAAAAATATTTGGAAATATAAAATATACTATATATAACATATATAAAATATATGTTCTCTTTTAAAAACTATTTAGACTAAAAAATTACAAAGTAAAGAATAAGAATTAGAAAAAATATCAAAAGAACTCACAATTTCCCCTTGCAAATAAAGTAAACATTATAAATATAATGCCATAGAAGAATTGCTTATTGCTTTGGCTGTCCAGGTGTTAGGTCTTTGCATCTGTGAATAGAATAATGGAATGGGGAGTGTCTTCCCACCTGGCTCTATTGGCAATATAAATATTATACTTTTTCTTTGATCACATTATTTTCCAATTTTTGTTTATCCTAAATTTACATATTTTGCTATTTCCGTATTTTCACTTGCATATACTTACAATTGTATTTTAATGATAGTTGGAAGAGGCTACCCACCCCTTTAAATCAGAAATCTATTATTTTTAGGATGGGAAATACCAATGAATTGATAGTAAGATCTACTGCCAAACAGTATAAGGGTTTCCATAAAGCATGGGTTGTTAAGGATGCTAGATGCAATTTCTGGCAGAAAAAGCCAAAGTAAAAAATTTCTAAAGGCAAAGAAAAACATGGAGAAAATTGTCCTATAATCATTATACAATAACAGATTCCTCTGTTGGCCACCTCGCAGATTCCTATGTGAAAAGATGTGGAAGAGTTGACTTGCCCATTTAGTCTCATTGGAATCATCCCTCTTTTCTACTTGGTGACATTTGCTTCAGATCATTAGCAACCAAGAAAGCAATATATAAGGTGGCAGAAAAATTGAAATGGACACTCTGGTGTATTGTTTCCCACTAAAGATCAAGGTTCAGATACTCAGGGATGTAAAACAGACAAAAAAGCAGTCACCTATGGCAAATATGATGTGAACTTTATGCCAACAATGTAATATTATTTGGTATAGAAATAATTTCCTTCACCTCCAAGAGGAAAGCTTTGAATATAATTTACCTGACTTCTGCAGCTCTTTGTGGTGGTTTCTCATGGAAAGACTTGTCAGTTGGTCTCTGCCAAATGTGCCACTTTTATGGAATCATAAATGGTGCTTTCCTTGGAGAAAAGGACTAATTTAATCAGAAATGGAATTCTAAACCTCTTAATATTCCGTAGGGCTCTTATAAAGTTTGACATTGTAAAATCTGAACTAGCTCACAGAAAAGTGAAAAAAAATACTTTGGATTTCAGATAAGAAATGCAACATCTTTATACTTGGGAGAGGGAGAAACCTAGAAGTAGAGCATTGGACAAAATACCCTATCTCACGCACATCTCATCTAACCCTGGTTACATTGAGATCTCTACCTACTCTACACCTGCTTCCTAGCAAGATGAGCAGTGGAACTTCCTAAGCAGTTGAACATGGCTGGAGGAAAAACACACAGCTGTATTAACTGGTATCATTTCATCTCTAGGACTGTAAATGTGAAATTGTCCCATTGTTAGGCTATCCTCATAATACCACCTGACACTTCAAAGTGCCAGGCTCTGTTTTGAACTCCCAAGCAACTCTGTGGCATAACCACTATTATTATCTCAGTTTTACAGATCAGAAAACTAAGGCACTTAGCTGGTAAGTATGTTACTTGAGGCCATAATCATAAGTGAACCAGCCAGACTGGATCACAGTCTGACTCCACAGTCCATGACTAGTAACCAGCCCACTATACTGCCTCTGCCATCTTCTCTCATGTTTCTAGTAAACTTGGTTCTCCACTGTTAGAGACCAATATTTACACACACACTTTCTCTTAGAACCTACAAGAATCATTCCCTTTTCTTCATTCTTAATTGATGACCTCAGTTTTATTTCCCTGAGAAAATAAATAATTCAGAAAAGGACACATTCATCTTTTCATCTCCCAGGTTCCATGAATTTCTGTCCATTTACCCCATTCTGTTTCCTGACACAGTGGGTAGGGTAAAACATCTTTATTCAGTTAAGGCTGCTGGAAACTGTTCCTCCAAAGTGTACTGATTTCCATTTCCTCTTGCCTGCTCTGGAATTTGGCTCTTACATGAAATTTATACTTTCTATTGGATAATCCCCATCAACTTATGTAGTAGAGGCTGTGATGCCACAAAAGATTTCCTTTGCTATCCTACATTTACCATGGGCCTTTGCAGTTAGGCAGGTCATGTGATTAGTTTTGACCAATCAGATGTGCATCACTTGCAGGCTGACAGTGAAAACCCCACTCATCCTTTTCTAGTGTTTATCTTCTGCTGCAGCAATGAGGTGGCTCCATATTTGAGATACGGAGCAGATATACAACAGGTATAAAACAACAGAGCCTCCATAAGACTGTGACCCTGAGAAACTAGGGAGCAAAGCCTTCAGCCAACTCTCCTTGAACATACAGCGCAAGTGATAAATAAACCTTTGTTGTAGATCACTGAGATTTAGGGTCCAATTTGTTACTGCAGCATAATTTAGCCTATCCTGACCACTGAAGCTTGTAAACACGTTGTGAAAAAAAATCTTCATCCTACATCTCCTTCTAGCTATCTTCATTTTTTTCTGCTATGTTTAGAAAAAAAAGCAATGAGTGAATTTTCTATAGTCACTCTTCACTTCCTCACCTTCCATTTTCTTTTAACTCTATAATCAGGCTTTTATCCTCACTCATCACTCTTATCAGTGTTACCAATGCTTTTATTGCCATAAATTCATCAGTCAGTTCTATGTCCTTGTATTACTCAAACATTCAGAAAGCTCAGAATACTCTCTTTACTTTATTCTCTGTGAAGTTTATTTTTTTCACAGATGGCTCATCTTCAGTTCTGTTTGCTGGTTTCTTTTTCTATATCCTCCTTTGAATGTTGTCCTGTCCCCATTCTTGGTCCTTCACCCTGTTCTCTCTCTGCGTCCCTCAGCAATCTGCCACTTCCGTGATCTTATATAGAATCTACATGTTGATAATGTCCCAATTTGTATGCCCCATCCAGACCTCTTCCAGACTCCAGACTCATCTCTAACTTACTGTTACTAGTACTAGCAATAGTTCACAGGTGCTTGAAATCTCACTTGTTCATATCCACATTTTTTTTCCACCTCAAATCCCCAAAATGTCCCCTACCTCACTGTCTTCTTTATCTCAGCCACCAACATTCTTCTACTTGCTGAAGCTCAATCACAGCCTGTGCTTAAAGGAAGGTAGTACGTTGCTCCATTCTAGATGCCTAGATATTGAAATGATTCATCCCATAATCTCAAATCTTTCTCTCACCTCAACAGTCCCACATCCACACCGCCAGAAAGCCCTATTGGGTTTACTCTCAAAATATATCCAAGTCCCATTACTTTTGTTTACTTTTTCAAATATCACAGTTCTCTGAGATACCATCTCCTTCACAGACTTTAGATATTATCTCAAAACTGACTGTGTTGCTTCTACTCTTGCCATTTGATAGTCTATTCTCCGCACAGTCACCAGATAGAGCTGGGTTCTATCCCTTCTCCTGCAACACTCTACCACAGCTTCTCATTGCATGGCAGAGGACAGCCCAGCTCATTGCCATGGGCTCCCTTGGTCTCTGTGGCTCTCCAACCTAACTCCTGCTTTGCTAATCCTCACCCCCTCCACTTCAACCACACTAGCTCCTTAAAGTTTTTGCAATACCATGAGCTCATTTTCTGCTCCCAGACCCTTACACCTGCCATCCTCTCCCTTTTGAATACTACTTTGTCAGAACTTTATACAGCTTGCTCTTTCATACCTTCAGGTCTCTGCTCAAATATCACCTCCTCAGGTGCCTCTCAGAACCTCTCCTGACATCTAAAGTAGTCTTACCACTTCCTACACTGCACCTCCTTTAATTTCTTGGTAACATAATAATACGAAAGTATATTTTGGGTTTTTTTTTTGAGACAGAGTTTCACTCTGTTGCCCAAGCTTGAGTGCAGTGGTGCAATCTCGACTCACTGCAACTCCATCTCCTGGGTTCAAGTGATTCTCATCCCTCAGCTTCCTAAGTAGCTAGGATTACAGGTGTGTGCCACCACACCCAGCCAATTTTTGTATTTTTATTAGAGATGGAGTTTTGCCATGTTGGCCAGGCTGCCCTTAAACCTCTGACCTCAAGTGATCTGCCCACCTTGGCCTCACAAAGTCCTGGGATTACAGGCATAAGCCACAATACCCAGCCCCAAAGTATATTTTTGCATATCCTTCTTTGCCTAACTATTCAGTTTTTGTCTTCCCTACAGTAATTTAAATATAAGGAGTTGTCTTGTTGGCTCTGGATTTCTAGTGCTCTGAACAGAACCTAGCATCTAGTACGTGTTCCATGCCTCTCTGTTGTATTAACGAATGATCAACCATACATCTAACTTTGCATAACCTTTGAAATTGTATCATTTTTCTTCAGATTTTAATTCCCAAAGAAAGGGAAAGATTCAATGAAGAAAAAATTCTCTCTGATATAGAAAAGATCATGAATCATCCCTATCTGAGCAGAGACCAAGTCTACAAATAGTTGACAAATTGTCTGGGTTTTGGTCAATTCATTTTTTTTAAATTATACTTTATGTTTTGGGGTACATGTGCAGAATGTGCAGGTTTGTTACATAGGTATACACGTGCCATGGTGGTTTGCTGCACCTATCAACCCGTCATCTACATTAGGTATTTCTCCTAATGCTATACCTTCCCTATTCCCCTACCCCCTACAGGCCCCAGTGTGTGATGTTGTCCTCCCTGTGACCAGTGGAGTGTTAAAGTCTCCCACTATTATTTTGTGGAAGTCTAAGTCTCTTTGTAGGTCTCTAATAATTTTCTTTATGAATCTGGGTGCTCCTGTATTGGGCACATATATATTCAGGATAGTTAGCTCTTCCTGTTGTGTTAATCCCTTTACCATTATGTAATGCCCTTCTTTGTCTTTTTTGATCTTTGTTGGTTTAAAGCCCGTTTTATCAGAGACAAGGATTGCAACCTCTGCTCTTTTTTTTTTTTTTTTTTTTCTTTCCATTTGCTTGGTAAATAGTCCTCCATCCCTTTATTTTGAGCCTATGTGTGTCTTTGCATGTGAGATGGGTCTCCTGAATACAGGACACAGATGGGTCTTGACTCTTTATCCAATTTGCCAGTCTGTGTCTTTTAATTGGAAAATTTAGCCTGTTTACATTTAAGGTTAATATTGTTATGTGTGAATTTAGTCCTGTCATTACGATGCTAGCTGTTTATTTTGCCTGTTAGGTGATGTGGATTCTTTATAGTGTCGACTGTCTTTATAATTTGGTATGTTTTTGTCATGGCTGGTACCAATTTTTCCTTTCCATATTTAGCGCTTCCTTCAGGAGCTCTTGTAAGGCAGGACTGGTGGTGACAAAATCCCTCAGCATTTGCTTGTCTATAAAGGATTTCTTTTCCCCTTAGCTTATGAAGCTAAATTTGACTGGATATGGAATTCCGGGTTGAAAATTCTTAAGAATGTTGAATATTAGTTGAAAATTCTTTTCTTTAAGAATGTTGAATATTGGTTGAAAATTCTTTTCTTTAAGAATGTTGAATATTGGCACCCACTCTTTTCTGGCTTGTAGGGTTTCTGCTGAGAGATCCTCTGTTAGTCTGATGGGTTTCCCTTTGTAGGTAGCCCGACCTTTCTTTCTGGCTGCCCTTAATATTTTTTCATTCATTTCAACCTTGGTGAATCTGACAATTATGTGTCTTGGGGTTGCTCTTCTCAAGGAGTATCTCTGTGGTGTTCTCTGTATTTCCTGAATTTCAGTCTTGGCCTGTCTTGCTAAGTTGGGGAAGTTCTCCTGGATAATATCCTGAAGAGTGTTTTCCAACTTGGTTCCATTCTCCCTGTGACTTTTAGGTACACCAACTAAACGTAGGTTTGGTCTTTTCACACAGTCCCAAGTTTCTTGGAGGCTTTGTTCATTCCTTTTCATTCTTTTTTCTCTTGTCTGCATGCTTTATTTCATTAAGTTGATCTTCAATCTTTGATATCCTTTCTTCCACTTGATTGATTCAACTACTGATACTCGTTTGTGCTTTACGAAGTTTTTATGCTGTGTTTTTTAGCTCCATCAGGTCATCTATGTTCTTCTCTAAAGTGGTTATACTAGTTAGCAATTCTTCTAACCTTTTTTCAAGGTTCTTAGCTTCTTTACACTGGGTTAGAATATGTTCCTTTTGCTTGGAGTAGTTTGTTATTACCCACTTTCTGAAGCCTACTTCTGTCAATTCGTCAAACTCACTCGCCGTCCAGTTGTGTTCTCCTGCTGGCAAGGAGTTGTGATCCTTTGGAGGAGAATAGGTGTCCTGGTTTTTGGAATTTTCAGCCTTTTGACGCTGTTTTTTTTACCTCGTCTTCTTGGATTTATCTACCTTTGGTCTTTGATTTTGGTGACCTTCGAATAAGGTTTTGGTATGGGCATCATTTTGGTTGATGTTGATGCTCTTCCTTTCCATTTGCTAGTTTCCCTCCTAACAGGCCCCTCTGCTGCAGGTCTGCTGAAATTTTTCTGGAGGTCAACTCCAGACCCTATTTGCCTGGGTGTCACCAGCAGAGGCTGCAGAACAGCAAAGATTGCTGCCTGTTCCTTTTCTGGAAGCTTCGTCCCAGAGGGGCACCCGCCAGATGCCAACCAGACCTCTCCTGTATGAGGTATGTCTTGACCTCTGCTGGGAGGTGTCTCCCAGTCAGGCGGCATGGGGGTCAGGGGCCCACTTGAGGAGGCAGTCTATCCCTTAGCAAAGCTTGAGTGCTGTGCTGGGAGATCCTCTGCTCTCTTCAGAGCTGGTAGGCAGGAACTTGTAAGTCTGCTGAAACTGCGCCCACGGCCGCCTCTTCCCCCAGGTGCCCTGTCTCAGGGAGATGGGTGTTTTATCTCTAAGCTCCTGACTGGGGCTGCTGCCTTTCTTTCAGAGATGCCCTGCCCAGAGAGGAGGAATCTAGAGAGGCAGTCTGGCTATAGCAACTTTGTGGTGCTGTGGTGGCCTCCACCCAGTCCAGACTTCCTAGTGGCTTTGTTTACACTGTGAGTGGAAAACTGCCTACTCAAGCCTCAGTAATGGCAGATGCCCCTCCCCACAACAAGTTCAATGGTCCCAGATAGACATCAGACTGTCTGCTGGCAGCAACAATTCCAAGCCAGTGGATCTTAGCTTGCTGGGCTCTATGGGGGTGGGATCCACTGAGCAAGACCACTTGGCTTGCTGATTTCAGCTCCCTTTCCAGGGAGTGAATTGTTCTGTCTAGCTGCCATTCCAGGTGCCACCAGGGTATGAGAAAAACGTCCTGCAGCTAATTGGGTGTCTGCCCAAATGGCCGCCCGGTTTTGTGCTTGAAACCCAGGGCGGTGGTGTAGGCACCCGAGGGAATCTCCTGGTCTGTGGGTTGTGAAGACCATGGGAAATGTGTAGCATCTGGGCCACAGCACACCATTCCTCACGGCACAGTCCCTCAGGGCTTCCCTTGGCTAAGGCAGGGAGTTCCCAACCCCTTGCACTTCCCTGGGTGAAGTGATGCCCCACCCTGCTTTGGCTCACCCTCCGTGGGCTGCACCCACTGTCTAACCAGTCCCAGTGAGATGAACCGGGTACTTCAGTTGGAAATGCAGAAGTCACCTGCCTTCTGCATTGATCTCTCTGGGAGCTGCAGACTGGAGCTGTTCCTGTTCTGCCATCTTGCCAGCCACACTGTCAATTCATTTTGTAAAAGTCACCCCCCTGAATGTGTAGGTTTTTTCAGTCACTGGATCAGCCATGCAGTCAATTCAATTCAGTCTCAGAAGGGGTAGAGATTGAGTGTTTTAAAACCTTTTTTTTAAACCTTCCCAACATGGGCAGTCTTTACTTTGAACAATTTCCAACACAGAAACCACAATTTATGAAAAGCTCTGCAGGTATTAAGCTTGTTGCATCCCCTTTCTTGCTGTATGATTTCCTTTTCGCCTTCAAGTACTTAAAAAGCACATTTGCCCTTGTTACTAGAAAAACTAATACTGGGCAATTGATTAGAATCTTTACTAATCTTCATGTTTCCTGAATTCATATTAACAAAAGAGTGAAAAACCAATGGCCTCATTTGAGGTCATTCCAAATAAAGCCTCATCTTCATCTTACCATTTGAGCACTCAGTTCAACAGCAAAACTTATCACAGAGCAGAAAAAAGGGCAAGTTTTAGCTGTTAAGCTTCAGGCTGACTTGATCCAAAATAAATGCTTTGTAATCTCTCTTTAAACAAAAGCTTTAGTTTCTGTAATCCTCTTCTTTATCTATTCCTATGAAGCCTCCTGAGGCTGAAGCTGCTGTTCACATCATTTTTATAAACAGCCTAGATCTCTGCCCACAAATTGCATTCCAAGGGTGATGGCAGTGGTGTCGATTTAGCTCAAGGCTCAAGTGTCATGAGTCATGTTTCCCTCCCTTTGGAGACATCTGCCCAAGCAATCCCAAGCATCCTCTGCTTGTTTTCTCATTGCACATACATCCTGTTACTGAGCATCCATTCAGCCAAGAACCCTGGCTCATTAAAGCATGACTAAGAGACTATTGTGTCTGTCTGCACCTACTGTTCTTGAAAAGCCTTCCATTTGGTGTGTAAATACTCACTGTGCCACATTGCATTCAGGGCTCCATCCAAAGCCTGGTGCCTTTGACAGGGTCCTTCAGTGCCTATAAATTTCCACTGCCTTTCCTAAAGGAAACAGCAAGGAGACTTAGGGCCCATGATATCAAACCGATGGTCTTAGGAATGATGATCTAACCAGAATTGAAATGGCTTACACTGGCTGAGTCACCATGGACTTTCAAACAGGTATCTGAAGATACATGTTGTTAAAAACCTTCATGTGGAGGCAATGAAAAGCTGTACTTCAAATAAATGGCAAAAAATAAAAATAAAAACATAGCTCTGTGCATAAATGTTAGAGAGAATATCCACCATTTGCTGCACTTCTTATAGCAGAGCCATGTGTGCTCCTGCCTGAGTGCAACACACATACACCCTACACACAAGGACCCTTTCCCAATAGCTACCCTTCTACCTTCTCACGAGCTCAACTTCTAGCGATTTGCATGAGAAAAACAATCTCTGGGTAAATCCTCACAAGACTGACTTGGACTTAGAACCTGGGTCGGACTCATTGCTAAAATAGAAGCCATAGCTGGGAATAAAGAGTTCTGGATTCTTAAGTAGTGCCTAGTTGATGAAAGGGGCATGGGCTATTGAATTAAACAGACCTTGATTTAAATCCCCCATATGTTAATTATTAGTTGTGTTAATAAGCAAGTATCTTAAAGTTTGAGTCTCACTTTCCTCTTATGTATAAGGCTTCCTGAAAGCATTAACAGTGATGTATATGAAGTGGCCAATACAAAGTAAGACCTCAATAAATGGTGAGCACCTTCTTTTATGTGCTACTGTTATTCTTATTGGACAAGGTATGCAACCTCTTTGGGCCCTAATTTCTTTCTCAAAGAATCAGTTCTAGTGCTCAAAGATTCAGAACTCAGTGCTTACACTTTGGGAAGGAGGACTGATGTAAAGAATCAGGATTTTCTGGACAAGTTGATGAATCTCCTCCCTCTCTTTGGTGTCCGTGAATGAGTGGTAGACGGATAAAAGTCCGGTGTCCACATATGCACAGATGCTAATAAAGTGAGGTAGGATGATGGTAATGCCTTAAAGTAGACAGTATAAAACCTCCACTTTTGTCTTGGCTTTCTCTATTTCCCTCGCTTACTCACTCTATCTCCTTCTCTCTCTCCCTTTCTCCAAATGTCAGATGTAGTCTCAGCCTTGAATTTCACAAAACCATTAATGCCCTTGTGAAACAACATACAAACATAAGTTATTACTGTTAACTATGTAATCATTCTTGCAGACATATTTTTAAGTCAGTGTCTCCAATCTTCCTTGACTGTAAACTACATTCAACTCTGTATTTTCCTAGAAAGCAGTAATTGAAGAAAAGTTAATGCTCTTAGAGGGCTTTATTTGGCAAATACAGGGTAAAGGAATCATGTCTTTTTGCATTTGGGGAGTTTTCTGAAAGTTCTCTTTTCCACACCCATACTTGATTTGTATTAGACATTTCATCTCTTACTCAGAAAAATGGCAGGGTTTTCACACTCTGCCCTAATTTGTGAAAGTTTCAAAAAAAAGCTTTAAAAAATGAGAGTAATTTTGTGAAGATTTTCTTGACTGCCATTAGAAAAATTAACTTCCTACAAAAGAAACAAATGCAGCTGTACCCAAAATGGCATCATTTTAAAAACTGTGCATATACAAGTACTCTCTCGATCCCTTATTACAGGTGAAGGATAATAGAGTTGAAATGGGATTAATCAGTGTGTATATGTGTATTCTGTTTTGAGTTTATCAACTGGTATCTTTCTTTTTGTAAGGTGATCAATCTATACTAAAATTGCCTTCAAAAGACATGAATTTATCTGGCTTACACATTGGAATTTTCATTCTTTCTCCTACTGATTTTAGTACTACGGTAACAAACTGATATCTTAGGCTGCCTGCAGTTCCTCAACTTATGGATATTTCCAAAAAGGGAAGTTAGCAAGGTGCATCTCTAGAGTAAGTCTGATAGTAAGTAATCATGGAGTAATATCCATTAATATTCCATATTCTATTGGTTAGAAGCAAGTCCCAGGTCCCACTCATGCCAGGAGGCAGGGGGTATGAGGGTGGAGTTCACCTTAGAATATGTCCACCACAATTAGTATAGAAGACAAAATCCTGGATGGGGTTAAAGGACCCTTCCGGAGCAATCAATACCCTTCAGTAAGGTAAGATTTGAGGTGGTGATAGAGATAATAATGTGGCCAGTCCAGAGATGCTCATACCTGGCACATCATTAAACCCATATTTTAAAAGTATTTGCTCCTTGTTTTTTTAGAGAAGAAATGAAGACATTTGAGGGGAGAAAAGAAGAAAAAAAGAATGCTGAAGACAATAGTAAAGTTTGGACATGTGCTTATTTAAATAAATCCTTGCATTTAACTTCCACTTTCTAAAGAAGTTGGTCTAGTGATCATCTGCTGTTACTCAGCTATGTTCTCCATGGCTTCTCCATCCTAACCCAGAAGCAGACTATAACATTATTTCTTTTAACTACAAATAATACTCATTCTAAGAGAAATTTTGGTAAATTTAATTTTCTCTCTTTCCATTTCCAGTGATACTCTAGCAGTGTCTAACATATCAATTTCTAAGTAAAAGACAGTATCCTTAGTTGGGCTATGCTTTTATATTCATATGGCAGTCTTCAAACTCAGCAATGTGAAAGAATTAAGGGGGTAGTAGTCTTAAATACTATTAAGGTTTTTTTTTTTTTTTTTTTTTTTTTTTTTTGGTTTGTTTTTTGTTGGTTTTTTTTGAAACACCACCTAGGACAGCTTTTAGCTCCACAGGTCTAGGCTGCTTCAGTGACCCAGAAATCATGCCAAAAGAGTGTTAGCTTCATTGTTAATATAGTCGTAATAGTCTCCTACTTGTCTCAAATTTAAAACTACCAAGAATTTCCTTTGGTTACAAAACAAATAAATATCCCCTAATCACTATGCACAATATTGTAAAATTATAGTGTGAAGATGATCAACTTGTCTCTTGGAAATTTATGGCAACCACTTTTTATGGCTCTTTCCTGAGGTTCCCACACAGTCTCTGGTTCCTGGGTCATTTCTCTCCTCCCCTATAACTACCATTCCATAAAAGGGGATTATCCTCACCCCTCCTTTGACTCCTTACCCTACTGCTATATGGTAACAGCTTCAGATATTGTTGACAAATTCTGTGATTTCAATAACAACATTCTGATAATGACAATTTTATTAGTCTGCTAAGACTTCCAGAACAATATACCACAGACTGGGGAGCTCAAACAATAGGAATATATTTCTCACAGTTCTGGAGGCTGGAAGTCCAGGGTCAAGGCAGCTATCAGTTTGGTTTCTCCTGAGACCACTCTCCTTGGTGAGCAGGTGGCCACCATCTTGCTGCGTCCTCACATGGTCTCTCACCTATATGAGTGCACCCCAATGCCTTTCTCTCTTCTTATGAGAACACCAGTCCCACTGGATCAGGGCCCCATCCTTATGATCTCGTTTAACTTTCATCGCCTCTTTAAAGATCCTATTTCCAAATACAGTCGTACTGGGAACTGAGGCTTCAACATATGAATTTGGTGGAAGGGGCACAGTTCAGCTGATAGCAACCATCTTGTCAACAAAATTGATAACAGTTATTCAGGCTTTACTTGAATAATGCATTTTACTTCATACTCTTGACCACTCCCTTATTAAAAAAACTTTTAATCGCCCTCAGTTTCTGCGACACTACCCTTTCCTGGTTCTGCTTATTTTCTTGGCCACTCCTACTCATTTTCCATCCAAATTTCTCTTCTCAGACCTTCCCCTAACTGTTGTTAATTTCTGTGCTCAATCCCAAGCCCTTTTCTTATCTCACTTAAAATGATTTCCCTATGGCAGGGCATATTAATCACGCCACAGCTTCAAACATGATCTACTTGCTACAGACACACACTCATAACTCTAGCATAGACCCTCTCTTGTTCCTAAAATTATATGATTCACTTTGTGCTGAACATCCTGGGACACAGTAGGCGTGCAATCTGTACTTGTAAATTCATTCACTCATCCATTCTTTCCAAAATTATTCACTGATCACCTGCTAAATAGAAGGCACTGCTTTAAGTGCTTGGGATACACCATTAAACAGAAGAGACCAAGATCCTTGTCCATAGGGAGCTTCCATTCTAGCAGAGGTCAAGCAGTGGTCAATAAACATCCTGAATAAGTGAATTATACAGCATGACAGAAGGTGTAAAGTGCTATGAGGCAAGAAAAAGTAGAGCAAAAAAAGGAGGATTAAAGATGGGTGAAGAGGGAAGTTGAGGGATTAAATTAGATAGTCAGGGGAAGCTCAATGAAAATGGAATGTTTGAACAACAGTTTAAAGGAAGTGAGTGAATAAATACAATTGTAAAATAGGCATTTCAGTTGTAATGAGTCTAAAACCTCCTTTCAGCTCATATCTTCCCTGAAGTTCCCAATGTGATTGTGATTGCCATTCATTCTTTTACTAGAGCGACCATATAAATTTGTCCACCAAACTGATACACACTGGAAAATAAAAGGATGGTACTACAGACATAAACCCAGCTTCTGACAAGCTTGAATATACAGATGCTTGGGAGACTAGCTGTCACCCAAGACAGAAACTTGCCAGCCATCCTTGCTTTTTCTTTCTCCCTCATACTATTTTTTCCCGACTTACCCCAATATATCACCAAGCTTTTCGATATGACCTCTAGAATATCTCTTCTCCATTTTTACTACTACTGTCTTACTTGAGGATCTTAGGATCTCTGACTAGGACAGATACATGGCCTCAAAAATGCCCCACTGTCTCTCAGTCTGTTCCCTCTCAAATCACTATCCTGCAAGTCAGACAGAATCTTCTTAAATACTCATATCTTATCTTGACATTCTCATTTAAATCTTCTGGAGAAAGAGGAGAAGGAAAGGTTTGGATAGAGAACATTTGCAGAGGTTGAGAAAAGCAGGCCCTGGTGAATCCAGGCACCCTCCCTGTTCTGCTGATGCAGAAGCCAGCACAGCCTGTGGGTTCCTGCTGCAATCTAGACTGGTGAATACCTTCCCTGAAAGGTAAGAACACAGGAGGAATCAGCCACTTATCTCCAAAATCCATAATTTCTGCAGTTTCAAGTCTAAAACTCAGTGTCCCACTAAGATTAAATGCCCATTATTATTCTTAAGATTTGGGAAATTAAAAATATATCAGATCTCTCTATATTTCCTATTTCAACCCAAATGAATCCAATTAGATTTCATTGCAAACTATAAAATACTCTAGGCCTATTTCCTCTTTAAATTGATTATAAATGTTGATGCTCTTAAGTGTAAGTGCAAATTAATCTAGAGAATTCCATGAAATTTTATTTCTTAATTAAGCAATTTAAACTAAATTACTTAACTGAAATGACTACTCTGGTTCCTAAGATTGTTCAAGGTCAGACAAATGTAATCAAATATAACATAGTAATTTTTCACTTGCCATAACCCTTTTCATCAAACTCATTTCACTGCTTTGGACTTGATAGAAAGGAGAATTTGCACTCTTCAACTCTCTAGAGACTGAGATCAAGATTATGGGAGACAAGACAAGGTGACAACAATCAGGCCAATTGGAGAAGTTTCTGGAAAACAGAAATGTGGTCTCTATTACACTGAAAAAGGAGGTGGGGTGTTAGACTGCCCAGAAATGAAACTTTCTGCTGGTATACGTGTAGCATTGCTCTAGTGAGCACAATCCATTTGGCCAGCCAGATGGACCAGTCCTGGCAGCTTTTCAGTCTCATGCACAAAACACTTCAGCTTAGGAAAGAAAAAAATCCCCAAACAGAAATATAAATAGAGAAGATTCAGCATTGTGGCGAAACAATGGGGAAGACTCATGGTCTTACAAATGAGATTTCTACAACATTGTCTGTGCATTTCGCACATTCTAACTGTTTCTTTTTTCATGATTTTTATAGTTTATTTATCATAGGTGAAGGATGAGATTACTTATCTGAGGAGGCTCCATGCTTTTGGCAGAAAACCTTTATAATGCTCAGTTACTCTCACCTACAGGAAAGAAGGCAATTTCTAGCCTCTTTCTGTGAAAATATACTAAATAATAGCAACAAAGAACATTGATAATAATCTAAACTGAAAAAAATTATTTGAAGGTGCGAGCTTTTATACTGTCAACTATCAGAGAGACTCAGGCTAAAAGGATGAACTCACCAAAGAGATTTTTTTTTTTTCTCATTTAGGAAGACTTACCTTTTCCTCACATTCTAACACCATTGAGTCCAATTCAAGTTCCCCATTAGCTTGAATGATAATTACCTTCTGTCAATCAAGCTCTGCATCTGAGTTGAAGTCCATTGATCATCCTTCAGCTGAACTGCCATGCCTACTCAATAATCATGGCCAGTTTCTATTTCTTAAGTCAAATAGTTAGATGAGGAAATGGCATCAATGTAGTCTAACCATGTTTCTTCCTTCCTCACCCAGAGTTTTCTGAGGGAGGGAGAGAGAGAAAGAAATCTATTTTAAACAGTCATCTCAATTTATACTTTTCATAATTATTAACTTTTGAAATTATTGTAAATGTATATTTTAACTCACTAATCAATGGCTTACTGGGGAGAGGGTTGGAAGGTATGAAGTAAGAGATGAAATGTCAATGTCTTTTACTTATTAAACATTTTCATCAAACACATTTTATTTTTTGTCATTAGGGGTATAAATTCAGCTAAAGCTTAAAATATGGTCTTTCTCCCCTCCTTCCTCCTTTTCCTTCCTTCCTGTCTTCTTTTTGTGTGCCCTTTCCTCTTGCAAAGATTTATTTAGCTCCTACTTTATGCCAGGTACATACTGGGGAACCTGTGTGACTTATCAATAAAATAAAACATTTTTGGTGAATTCCAGGTATTACACACAAACTGCCTACATTGCCATTGGCCAATCTTCAAGTTCCCCCATTATTTGCATATTGATGGGATATCAAGTTTCAGATCAAATATCACAAATAAAAGCTCATAGGTGGAATAATCTCCAAGTTTAGATTTCGTTTTGTTTTTAGTTATGGTTAGACCGAACTTAGTCTGACTTGTTTGGAGGACTAGATTCCTTAACCCAATCTCAACAATTCATTCAAAAATGTTGGAATTCTTTTTTAATTTCAGATGAAGGATAATATAATTTTCTGTCTGTAATATTGTAAAATACATATTTGGTGTTCAAACCTCTTTCCTGGCATACAACTTCTGAAATCTTTAGAAACTCCAAAGTGATGTCTTTTGGTATGCTAATGAGTTGACTGATGACTGGCAGGCCCTAGCTGCTCCAGGATGGGGCTGACCACAGGAAAGACCAAAGCAGAATTAAAGGATTGGAACTTTTACCCCCGCCACCAACCACTGGAGAGGAAAGTGGAGTTGAAGGTTAAGTTGATTGCCAGTGGCCAATAGTTTAATCAATTATCCATATGTAATAAAGCTTCCATAAATACTCAAAAGGACTAGCTTCAGAGAGCTCCTGGATAGCTGAACATATGGAGGCTTACAGAAAGGTGAGCAAGAACTCAAACATGTGCTGGGAGGACTGCACACCCCAGCTACACAGGGACAGAAGCTCCTGTGCTTGGGACACTTCCAGACTTTGCCATATGTATCTCCTCATCTGGCTATTTATTTATATCCTTTAAAATATCCTTTGTAATAAGCTAGTAAATGAGAGTAAGTGTTTCCCTGAAGTTTGTGAGCTACTCTAGCAAAGGTAATCATATACCAGGAAATGGTTGTGAATTTTTATAGCTGGTCACTAAGAAGCATAAGAAAAATAACCTGGGGCTTGCAATTGGCATTGGAAGTGAGAGGTAGTCTTGGGGACTCAGCCCCCACCTTGTGGGATCTGATGCTAACTCCAAGTAGATAGTGTTGGAAATTAATTAAGGACACCCAGCTGGTGTCTGCTGCAGGTTAATTACTTGCTCGTTGGTGGGGAGAACCCCTTCACACATTTGGTCACTGAAGTCTTCTGTGTTGATTATTGTTGTGGTGTGAGAGCAGAGGAAAAACAATTTCAGTTTTTTGTTTTTTGTTTTTTTCCTATGACTGTCCTTTTGTACCAACTGCCTTTTCAGAAGCAATCCGCTTATTCATGTTTTTCTGTCACTTCTGCAACCGGTCCTTTGCCACCATGGGCTCAAGTTCCTGATAAAATCCTCAGAATCCAATGACATGTTAAAAGTCTCCTTGAGGGGTCAATTCTTTAATTATGTTTTCCACCATAGTATGAGCTCTATATGTTTCTCATGTTGCTCTCTTGTAAAGCCTCTGTGAAACAAATCTGGAGTATTAAACTAGAATTCTTCAGGCTCAGTCCTTCACACACTTATCCCTTGTCAGATAGTTTTCAGAGACATGAGAAAGCCTGCTGTCATCAGGCCCTCAGCATGTTTGCAAAGTGAACATAGTTTTTTTTTTTTTTTTTAATTTTTTTATTATACTTTAAGTTCTAGGGTACATGTGCATAATGTGCAGGTTTGTTACATATGTATACTTATGCCATGTTGGTGTGCTGCACCCATCAACTCGTCAGCACCCATCAATTCATCATTTATATCATGTATAACTCCCCAATGCAATCCCTCCCTCCTCCCCCCTCCCCATGATAGGCCCCAGTGTGTGATGTTCCCCTTCTCGAGTCCAAGAGATCTCATTGTTCAGTTCACACCTATGAGTGAGAACATGCGGTGTTTGGTTTTCTGTTCTTGTGATAGTTTGCTAAGAATGATGGTTTCCAGCTGCAACCATGTCCCTACATAGGACGCAAACTCATCCTTTTTAATGGCTGCATAGTATTCCATGGTGTATATGTGCCACATTTTCTTAATCCAGTCTGTCATAGATGGACATTTGGGTTGATTCCAAGTCTTTGCTATTGTGAATAGTGCTGCAATAAACATACGTGTGCATGTGTCTTTGTAGTAGAATAATTTATAATCCTTTGGGTATATACCCAGTAGTGGGATGGCTGGGTCATATGGTACATTTAGTTCTAGATCCTTGAGGAATTGCCATACTGTTTTCCATAATGGTTGAACTAGTTTACAATCCCACTAGCAGTGTAAAAGTGTTCCTATTTCTCCACATCCTCTCCAACACCTGTTGTTTCCTGACTTCTTAATGATTGCCATTCTAACTAGTGTGAGATGGTATCTCATTGTGGTTTTGATTTGCATTTCTCTGATGGCGAGTGATGATGAGCATTTTTTCATGTGTCTGTTGGCTGTATGAATGTCTTCTTTTGAGAAATGTCTGTTCATATCCTTTCCCCACTTTTTGATGGGGTTGTTTGCTTTTTTCTTGTATATTTGTTTGAGTTCTTTGTAGATTCTGGATATTAGCCCTTTGTCAGATGAGTAGATTGCAAAAATTTTCTCCCATTCTGTAGGTTGCCTGTTCACTCTGATGGTAGTATCTTTTGCTGTGCAGAAGCTCTTTAGTTTAATGAGATCCCATTTGTCAATTTTGGCTTTTGCTGCCATTGCTTTTGGTGTTTTAGACATGAAGTCCTTGCCCATGCCTATGTCCTGAATGGTACTACCTAGATTTTCTTCTAGGGTTTTTATGGTATTAGGTCTAACATTTAAGTCTCTAATCCATCTTGAATTAATCTTCGTATAAGGAGTAAGGAAAGGATCCAGTTTCAGCTTTCTACTTATGGCTAGCCAGTTTTCCCAGCACCATTTATTGAATAGGGAATCCTTTCCTCATTTCTTGTTTCTCTCAGGTTTGTCAAAGATCAGATGGCTGTAGATGTGTGGTATTATTTCTGAGGACTCTGTTCTCTTCCATTGGTCTATATCTCTGTTTTGGTACCAGTACCATGCTGTTTTGGTGACTGTAGCCTTGTAGTATAGTTTGAAGTCAGGTAGCGTGATGCCTCCAGCTTTGTCCTTTTGACTTAGGATTGTCTTGGCAATGCGGGCTCTTTTTTGGTTCCATATGAAGTTTAAAGCAGTTTTTTCCAATTCTGTGAAGAAACTCATTGGTAGCTTGATGGGGATGGCATTGAATCTATAAATAACCTTGGGCAGTACGGCCATTTTCACGATATTGATTCTTCCTATCCATGAGCATGGTATGTTTTTCCATTTGTTTGTGTCCTCTTTTATTTCACTGAGCAGTGGTTTGTAGTTCCCCTTGAAGAGGTCCTTTACATCCCTTGTAAGTTGGATTCCTAGGTATTTTATTCTCTTTGAAGCAATTGTGAATGGAAGTTCATTCCTGATTTGGCTCTCTGCTTGTCTGTTACTGGTGTATAAGAATGCTTGTGATTTTTGCACATTAATTTTGTATCCTGGACTTTGCTGAAGTTGCTTATCAGCTTAAGGAGATTTTGGGCTGAGACGATGGGGTTTTCTAAATATACAATCATGTCATCTGCAAACAGGGACAATTTGACTTCTTCTTTTCCTAATTGGATACCCTTGATTTCTTTCTCTTGCCTGATTGCCCTAGCCAGAACTTCCAACACTATGCTGAATAGGAGTGGTGAGAGAGGGCATTCCTGTCTTGTGCCAGTTTTCAAAGGGAATTTTTCCAGTTTTTGCCCATTCAGTATGATATTAGCTGTGGGTTTGTCATAAATCGCTCTTATTAGTTTGAGGTACCTTCCATCAATACCGAATTTATTGAGCGTTTTTAGCATGAAGGGCTGTTGAATTTTATCAAAAGCCTTTTCTGCATCTATTGAGATAATCATGTGGTTCTTGTCTTTGGTTCTGTTTATATGCTGGATTACGTTTATTGATTTGCGAATGTTGAACCAGCCTTGCATCCCGGGGATGAAGCCCACTTGATCATGGTGGATAAGCTTTTGGATGTGCTGCTGTATCCGGTTTGCCAGTATTTTATTGAGAATTTTTGCATCGATGTTCATCAGGGATATTGGTCTAAAATTCTCTTTTTTTGTTGTGTCTCTGCCAGGCTTTGGTATCAGGATGATGTTGGCCTCATCAAAAGAGTTAGGGAGGATTCCCTCTTTTTGTATTGATTGGAATAGTTTCAGAAGGAATGGTACCAGCTCCTCCTTGTACCTCTGGTAGAATTCAGCTGTGAATCCATCTGGTCCTGGACTTTTTTTGGTGGTAGGCTATTAATTGTTGCCTCAATTTCAGAGCCTGCTATTGGTCTATTCAGGGATTCAACTTCTTCCTGGTTTAGTCTTGGGAGAGTGTAAGTGTCCAGGAAATTATCCACTTCTTCTAGATTTTCTAGTTGATTTGCGTAGAGGTGTTTATAGTATTCTCTGATGGTAGTTTGTATTTCTGTGGGGTCGGTGGTGATATCCCCTTTATCATTTTTTATTGCATCTATTTGATTCCTCTCTCTTTTCTTCTTTATTAGTCTTGCTAGTAGTCTGTCAATTTTGTTGATCTTTTCAAAAAACCAACTCCTGGATTCATTGAATTTTTGGAGGGTTTTTTGTGTCGCTATCTCCTTCAGTTCTGCTCTGATCTTAGTTATTTCTTGCCTTCTGCTAGCTTTTGAATATGTTTGCTCTTGCCTCTCTAGTTCTTTTAATTGTGATGTTAGAGTGTCCATTTTAGATCTTTCCTGCTTTCTCTTGTGGGCATTTAGTGCTATAAATTTCCCTCTACACACTGCTTTAAATGTGTCCCAGAGATTCTGGTATGTTGTATCTTTGTTCTCATTGGTTTCAAAGAACATCTTTATTTCTGCCTTCATTTCATTATGTACCCAGTAGTCATTCAGGAGCAGGTTGTTCAGTTTCCATGTAGTGGAGTGGTTTTGATTGAGTTTCTTAGTCCTGAGTTCTAGTTTGATTGCACTGTGGTCTGAGAGACAGTTTGTTATAATGTCTGTTCTTTTACATTTGCTGAGGAGTGCTTTACTTCCAATTATGTGGTCAATTTTGGAATAAGTGCGATGTGGTGCTGAGAAGAATGTATATTCTGTTGATTTGGGGTGGAGAGTTCTATAGATGTCTATTAGGTCCGCTTGATGCAGAGATGAGTTCAATTCCTGGATATCCTTGTTAACTTTCTGTCTCGTTGATCTGTCTAATGTTGACAGTGGAGTGTTGAAGTCTCCCATTATTATTGTATGGGAGTCTAAGTCTCTTTGTAAGTCTCTAAGGACTTGCTTTATGAATCTGGGTGCTCCTGTATTGGGTGCATATATATTTAGGAGGGTTAGCTCTTCCTTTTGAATTGATCCCTTTACCATTATGTAATGGTCTTCTTTGTCTCTTTTGATCTTTGATGGTTTAAAGTCTGTTTTATCAGAGACTAGGATTGCAACCCCTGCTTTTTTTTGTTCTCCATTTGCTTGGTAGATCTTCCTCCATCCCTTTATTTTGAACCTATGTATGTCTCTGCATGTGAGATGGGTCTCCTGAATACAGCAGACTGATGGGTCTTGACTCTTTATCCAGTTTGCCAGTCTGTGTCTTTTAATTGGGGCATTTAGTCCATTTACATTTGAGGTTAATATTGCTATGTGTGAACTTGATCCTGCCATTATGATATTAACTGGTTATTTTGTTCGTTAGTTGATGCAGTTTCTTCCTAGCCTCGATGGTCTTTACATTTTGGCATGTTTTTGCAATGGCTGGTACCGGTTGTTCCTTTCCACGTTTAGGGCTTCCTTCAGGGTCTCTTGCAAGGCAGGCCTGGTGGTGACAAAATCTCCAAGCATTTGCTTATCTGTAAAGGATTTTATTTCTCCTTCACTTATGAAACTTAGTTTGGCTGGATATGAAATTCTGGGTTTAACATTCTTTTCTTTAAGAACGTTGAATATTGGCCCCCACTCCCTTCTGGCTTGTAGAGTTTCTGCCGAGAGATCTGCTGTTAGTCTGATGGGCTTCCCTTTGTGGGTAACCCGACCTTTCTCTCTGGCTGCCCTTAAGATTTTTTCCTTCATTTCAACTTTGGTGAATCTGGCAATTATGTGTCTTGGAGTTGCTCTTCTGGAGGAGTATCTTTGTGGCGTTCTCTGTATTTCCTGAATTTGAATGTTGGCCTGCCCTACTAGGTTGGGGAAGTTCTCCTGGATGATATCCTGAAGAATGTTTTCCAACTTGGTTCCATTTTCCCCCTCACTTTCAGGCACCCCAATCAGACGTAGATTTGGTCTTTTTACATAATCCCATACTTCTTGTAGGCTTTGTTCATTTCTTTTTCTTTTTTTTCTCTTGGTTTCTCTTCTCGCTTCATTTCATTCATTTGATCCTCAATCGCTGATACTCTTTCTTCCAGTTGATCGAGTCGGTTACTGAAGCTTGTGCATTTGTCACGTATTTCTCATGTCGTGGTTTTCATTTCTGTCATTTCGTTTATGACCTTCTCTGCATTAATTAGTCTAGCTGTCAATTCTTCCACTCTTTTTTCAAGATTTTTAGTTTCTTTGCGCTGGGTACGTAATTCCTCCTTTAGCTCTGAGAAGTTTGATGGACTGAAGCCTTCTTCTCTCATCTCGTCAAAGTCATTCTCTGACCAGCTTTGATCCATTGCTGGCGATGGGCTGCGATCCTTTGCAGGGGGAGATGCGCTCTTATTTTTTGAATTTCCAGCTTTTCTGCCCTGCTTTTTCCCCATCTTTGTGGTTTTATCTGTCTCTGATCTTTGATGATGGTGACGTACTGATGGGGTTTTGGTATAGGTGTCCTTCCTGTTTGATAGTTTTCCTTCTGACAGTCAGGACCCTCAGCTATAGGTCTGTTGGAGATTGCTTGAGGTCCACTCCCGACCCTGTTTGCCTGGGTATCAGCAGCAGAGGTTGCAGAAGATAGAATATTGCTGAACAGCGAGTGTACCTGTCTGATTCTTCCTTTGGAAGCTTCCTCTCAGGGGTGTACTCCACCCTGTGAGGTGTGGGGTGTCAGACTGCCCCTAGTGGGGGAAGTCTCCCAGCTAGGCTACTCAGGGTTCAGGGACCCACCTGCTCAGACAGTCTGTCCGTTCTCAGATCTCAACCTCCACGTTGGGAGATCCAGGGCTCTCCCCAAAGCTGTCAGACAGAGTCGTTCGCGTCTGCACAGGCCCCTGCTGCTTCCCCTGTTAGTCTTCAGCTGTGCGCTGTCCCCAGAGGTGGAGT